>NC_056728.1:1467377280-1467484780 GCF_019279795.1 Protopterus annectens | reverse complement strand
TGTCAGCTGAGCACTGATATCTGGTCATTTACATGTGTATCCCCCAATAGACAGACAGATGCTATATATGGGAGTGAAGTTATATCACTACAGTCGAGTATTATGTGTATTATGTGTGCCATATTATGCTGACATATATTGCTGACATATTTTTCTTTTCCTTTTCAGGGCTATGGTTCACCAGCGAAACCCTACCTACTCCGCTGCGGAGGATGAGGAGATACACCAGAGCCTGGTGTGGGATTTCGCAATACTCTTTTCCCGCACCAGCCAGAACCAGCAGGAGAGGGTTGCACTGTGGCAAGACCTGGTCCGTCGGGTAAATGACATAGGCATTCATAACCGGACATATGAGCAGGTATGCCATCACTGCAGTGATTTAATTAGAGATGTCCATCAGCGTGCATCGGATATCCACAGGCAACAGCTTGCCACAGGTGGTGGGGTGGCTATACATACCCCCCTCACCAGACTGGAGGGACTACTCCTAAGTGTTGTGGCTCCAGCCCAACAGCAACAACAGCAGCAGCATGCATGCATAATGATGGAGGCTGGAGCCACCCAGCAGCAGGACTCGGAGCATGCAGGTAACATGCCATATGTATAGTTGACTGTTCTGTACACTGGTAGTTTATGCATGTGTGAGGTGTGTCCTCGGTTTGTAGCTGTTATCTTGGTAATTATTGTGCAAGAGTGATATTCTCAATATCAACAGTAGACCTGTGGAAGCCAACTGTTGTACTACTGAACTGTATCATACTCACAGTATCAATGGCACAGTTTTGCCCACTGACAATAAATGTCTCATTTCTGCAGGTCCCTCTGGTGTAACAGCAAGGCAGCCTATCCATGTTGGTGAGTGTGTAATGACAATACCTTCAATACTCTTGATACTAATAGCAATAATAGGCTGAAGCAGTAGTGCTATGTGTTTGATTGCAGGTGTGTATGTGTCTGTGTGTTGATATCTCATATACTGAGGAGTGTGCATGTGTGCATGTGCACCTGTGTGCATGTGTGCATGTATGCATGTGCACCTGCGTGCATGTGTGCATGTGAGCATGTGAGCATGTGTGCATGTGTGCATGTGCACCTGTGTGCATGTGTGCATGTGTGCATGTGCACCTGTGTGCATGTGTGCCTGTGTGCATGTGTGCATGTGCACCTGTGTGCATGTATGCATGTGTGTATGTGTGCATGTGTGCATGTGCACTTGTGTGCATGTGTGCATGTGTGCATGTGCACTTGTGTGCATGTGTGCATGTGTGCCTGTGTGTATCAGTGGTGACATTGTGTACACATTGTAAACTGTGTTTCCTGTCTTACTCCCACAGGTTCTGGTGCTGCTCTGGTGTTGTGCATTAGGGTACCTGAATCAGCTGCCATGGATAGTGATAATGATGATACCTGTGTAATGGCACAGGGAGGTGTGTCAGGGTCTGTTGTTGGTCAGCCAATTGACAGTACACAGCTGTCGACCCCATCAATGCACACAGTCATCCTGCCAATACATCCTTTGTCACCAATGTCCCTAGGTGATGGACAGGATACAGTGGGCATTGACCAGGGTAATGTGGTATCAGTGGCACATGCATCCCCACACAGCAGCCATGGCCAAGGTCCTGACATGGTACCACACAGGCAGATGTCCAGGGGTTCTCGTGGGGGCATCTGTGGGCGTACTGCCCCTATCAGACGTGCCCACAGAGGTCTTACAACCTCAGCTATGTTTTGGGCTGTTATGCAGGCACAGTCACGTATGGAACGGTACACCAGGCAGGGTCTGAGGGAGCTGAGAGCATGTCGCACAGTTATGAATGACAGTATGTGTGATGTTGTGGCTGCCATCCTTAATTTCACTGAGGTCATTGACAGACGTTGGGGGGACACATTAGATCTGTTCCACAACTACATGTCCATGAGCCAGGGCAATGGTGGACGGTTGAGGCATCGACGTGGGCGTATGCCAGCAACAGCAGCAGCTGGTAGTCATTGCGGATGACAACAGGCCCGCGGCCGCTCCCATAGTGCCAGCAGCAGCCCCAGCAATGCTGGGTCTGTGCTGTCATCAGACCGCCCCAGGAGACCACGTGCACTTGTCTCTGGACAGTCCCAACAGGTACCTGTCTCCAGTCACCAAATACCTGTTTCTGATGACAGTACCCAGTCTGGCTTAGTACCTGATATGGTCCGTAGCACCCCTGCCAAGCACAGGTACCGTGTCCATGGCCAGAGACAGTGATCTGTATGACCTGGCAGGTACAGTCTGTGGCTGTCCACAAACACCTGTATATGGCAGCCATGAGGTGGAACTGTGTGCATGCATACACACATGCGAATTGATAACACCTAGGGCTACCGCATACACGCACACACTGAATCAACATTGCCCCATCTTGTATTGCTGTCCCTCACCAACACACACACAGACATGTCAATTGGTTGTATCAGTGGCAGACTCAGGCATACCAAGTACACACCCTGTGCATATGATGAAACTGTGCCACCTCCTGCAATCTGTAACATCAGTGCAGGAACAGGTTAACATGGTGCTGATGCACAGGGTGATTACATAGAAGTGTAGTAATAGTATCATGTTGTCAACAGTACAGTGTAATGATATCAATGTGGGTATATCCCAGCATGCCTGATGCAGTAACAGTATGATTGTCATTGTATTGTTTTGTACACCCATGGTAATTATCATAGTGTAATGTCTGCACATCTTTGCATACTGGTGGTGAGGCTGTCAACAGAAGGCCACCTACATAGGTAGCACAGGGGATAAGAAAATGTAAGTATTGATACTCAATGATGGACATGTCAACTGCAAGTTGCATGCTGTCCACACTCGACTCTGCAATGAGGATGTTTGAGGATGTTGATATCTGTGCAGTAATACACAACAGGTTCAAGACTCACAAGAGCACCCTAGCACTACAAGGTCACCCCTCATACCATGCAAGACAGCCCCAAAACACAGAACTAACTATGACAGGAGGGAGAGTATCCATACATGTCAAGGATACTGTGGTGCCAGGACAGGTAGCATACATCCTACTAAGTGTGGAACTGCTGAGTGAGGGCTCAGTGTCTGTTATTCGAAATGTGTATTAGTTCAAGTATGAGCACTTGGGTTTCAGGCCAGTTATTCTACATTACGAAGGTACATGGTCTGTACACTTGTGGGAGGTGAGGCTGGACCCTGCCCGTCTGACCTGTGCATTTCTGGGTACAGGCTTATAGTGCCTACATATTTGCACTGTTACCTACTGGACGTTGTACACCTTGTTTGTTGTAGCATATTCTAGCTCCAGGCCTGCTGACTGTAGCTTTGTTTGTATGCATGTTTGCTTGTTATTTCCCAGAAACACTGATTCCACCTGCAATGCAGATTTACAGTGCCTCTGTGGATCCCTAGTGACATCTGTAGTGCTTATTCTACTCATGTCCATGTCTCACTTGACAGAACATCACTGTTTGTCCTGTTTGCATGTAAGTTGCCTGTAACACATTGCATATGACTTACCTGGCATTTGCTCACGAAAGCATTTATATATGCCAGCACTGACAAATCAGAAGCACTACGCCCTCACATACTCACCTTGAGTACCTTATTCCCCATTGGCCCTATGTGTTGTTAATTATTATGGGATTCACAATACTATGGTAGCATGTGCAAAGGTCACTTGTCAATCTCCTCTCTGGTCCAGTTGGTGAATCTGTGAGTCATGTGGCAATGTTACAGCTGCCTAATGTACACAGACAACCCTCTCCCCTTCCCATAAACTTATAACATATGTGAGAGATGCAACCACATAGCCAAACTGGGGGCTAAGCTCTCTTAACTCAGTACTGGCATAACCTGTCAGGTGGAGTGGGATACTACAGTGAATACAATACCAGTTTCACATAGACCTACTACGACAGCAATCCAAACACATAAACACACAGGAACATTCTAGGAGTCTCAGAATAGCATCCTGCCTGAGCAGCAGACACCTGTGAAGCAGACACACAAGCAAACATTAAGCCAGAACAGAGCACATGCAACACATAGTTCATAAAGCCTGTGTGCCGGACAGTCACAGCCTGTACAGCTAAACAACACACCTGCTACAGTTGTAATTGGTACCTCTATCATCAGGTACACTGAGGTCCCTCTCACCAGGCTGAACGAGGAGAAGGTCACAGTGAGATGCCTGTCGGGCACTATGATCCACCACATAACACAAGCATACAGGTCACTCCAAGGCATGTACAAATATGACTCAGTCATTGTCCATGCCAGTGTGAATGACCTGTGATGTACCTCCCTGAACTGCATGATAGGGGACATAGAGGGGCTCTCTGAGCATGTGGTACAGGCTGGTATGACCCTGACCTTGAGTAGCATCTTACCCTCACCAAGAATGCTGCCACAATATGTAGACAGGATGATCAATTTCTACAATTGGCTTATGTTTCGGTGACATTCAAAGGGGATCCAATGCCTGTCAGTGTGGGATTACATGCTAGACAAGCCACAATGCTTTGCTAGGGACAGCTTGCACCTGTCACCCATGGGCCATTGTATATTGGCAAAGGCTCTTGCTACACACATAGTGCCTTTTTATGCAAGGCTCAAATTAGATAGCCACCTACACAGGTATCACACGGGATAGGACACTAATAGTAATGCTACTCAACGCCAGCAGTGTAAACCTCAAGATGCATGCACTGGAAACTGTCCTTGCATGGAGAACAGCAATATCTGTGCAGTAACAAAATCCTGGTACAAGGCTCCCTGGGGCACCCCATCACTGCCAGGTCATACCTCATACCATGCTTGTCGTCCCCTAAACATGCACCAAACCAGAACAGGGGGGAAGTATCCAAAGGCACCACAGATACACACACCTCCAGGTTGGTGGCACAGCACAAAGCATCAGAGCCTATCCATGTGCAACTAACAGTGGGTTAGACTGACTTCAGGTTCATAGCCTGGCACACACCACCCTCCCATACCCAGGAAACCCACTTGGCCTTCCTGACAACACTGAAAATATGACGGTCTCTACAAACACCATTATATGGGTGGACTGCATCTACCCAAACATAGAGTGTGAGCATTACTCTAGCTCCAAGACCCTAGCTGAAAGGTTCCTAGCATTTATTCACTGAATTGCTATGGAACAACTTGTTACCACTCCCACAAGAGGTGAAAACATGCTGCACCTGTTCATCAACAACATGTGGACTATATGCTCCAGACCAGACATGTATCCCTCACTGGTAGGATGACACCATATATAACTCACACTGTATATTCACATACCACATGCAGCCCCTGCACAAAACACCGCAGTCATAAAGTAGTCTAATGCAAATTCCATGTATTCACATGAGGCAGGCTTCAGACACGGGAATTATTGAAGGTCACAGGTACATATGTGTATGTGGCACACATACATCATGTGTGCATTGACATTACTGAAATAATCTATGTTGTGCAATATTGGGAAGAACACTCCACACACATGGACAAACTGTGTGACAAAAACACACATGGCGTTTGAAGGATACAAACCCCTACCTAACTGTGTTATGACACTTGTGAGAGACACAGTAGCAGAGTGCACTATTTGCATTACTGGGAGGCTTGCTTTCTCCTGCTGTACTTATAGGGTGCTGACATCATCAGTGTTTAGACAGTGGAATATGCAGCATGTGGTGTGTTGTACTCGTTGCCAAAAGGGACATTTCTCTTACACATAGAATTGCACACACCCTACTCCCCCCCCACATTCACACATACACACTGAGCATTTGCAGGATTCAAACCCCTACCTAACTATGTTATGACACTTGTGAGAGACACAGTAGCAGAGCGTGCTATTTGCATTACTTGGAGGCTTGCTTTCTCCTGCTGTACTTATAGGGTGCTGACATCATCAGTGTTTAGACAGTGGAATATGCAGCATGTGGTGTGTTGTACTAGTTGCCAAAAGGGACATTTCTCTTACACATAGGATTGCACACACCCTACTCCTCTCCTCACATTCACACACACACTGAGCATTTGCAGGATTCAAACCCCTACCTAACTATGTTATGACACTTGTGGGAGACGCAGTAGCTGAGCACGCTATTCAAATTACTGGGTATCATTTGTGCTCCTGACATATGTATACTGTGCTGAGATCATTATTTATGAAGAGGTATGTACATCTGTTACTATCCATCAGTAATTGGGAGAGCATATATATGCATTAACTTTGCAGAGGCACAGTGGCCTACAGTACTGTGGAGGCAGACGCCAAATACACTGTGGATAGCCTTCTGTATTCCCTAGGGACAACAGCCTAGTATTGAACTCTACAGCCATATGTTTACCTGCCAGATGCAAGTATCTGTTGCTCATTAACTGTTTGTGGGTCTTTATTGCCATAGCTTTCCAAAACTCTATGAACAACTTGTTTACTGTGGCAGATGTTTGCATATGAGTGGGATCCACTACTTTACTTATGTCTCTGTTGTAATTTCACTGTGTGCACTAGGCAGATTTCTGTATTGTGGGAGGTTCCTGTATTAACACATACAAATGCCAGATATGTGTGTGCAACTGCTGAACTGTGACATGGCCTAAATGTCTGAGCATGCCCAGTTCACAGTTTATATGGCTTCTTGACTGACACGTCTCATTTATCTAAGTGTGAGAGCATGCCCAGTATGAACTTTCCATATGTTGAGATCTGTGGTCCACCACATTTGTGTTTGTGTGTGGTCTTCATCTATATTTCACATGTACAGTGGAGTGTTGGACATCAGGTTGTGTTCTTACTGCCCAACTGCTTTGTGTCTAAATCTAACAGGCATTATGCTGTGCCTGCAGGGTTGCCATGGGACAGTATGCATACAGTTGTCAACATCCTTTCATACTGACCAAACAGTGTATTGTCGTATAGTGTACTGGTTCAGTGCTTTCACTGTGGTGGACAGTATCATCGGTTTCAGTCCTATCACTGCTTGTTATATTTATAGTGAGCACACCAGACTGGTTGAGGGCCAATTGTGCAGATATGACCTTGCTGCTTTTTGTTCAGATATAGACTACATAGAACAAGATTGTCCGACATTGTTAATGTATTCCACAACTTGTGTAGACAGTGACAAACAATGGCCATGTGCCCTAGGCCATTTGTAATGCTAGTCAGAGAGTGTTTGTCCTTCAACACACATATTTACTAGTGTTTGCCATGACATATTTCAAGGTTAGTATGCTGTACCTTTGTCTACCCGTGACATACAGGTGATATCCAGGGTACACCTACCATCTCCCATCCAGTCATCATGATTCCTCTGGATGACAGTCAATGAGGGACTCCCTGGACAACCTGTACTGGGAGTTGAGTCATGAGTAGAGTGAGCTTCTGGGTTATGGACCAATCGGTACAGCATGTCCTGTTTATGTCTGTGCTGGGGTTCAGGCCTGTCATGTGCATAGGTCACCAGCATTCAGATTTTACATGGTGCCAAATGTCCATTGATTCCAGCTTGGTCATGGCTTTATACATCAGGCACAGATGACCTCTAGCCAGGCGGTATGGCACTGTGTGGAGCTGCAGTTTGTTTAATCAGACAACACATGGCATCTGTTACAGCTTTGAGATCCTCCTGGTGGGGTATTTGTGGGGTCTTTCCAGTTGATGCAGGTGTCTGCTAAAGTACATCCCACAAGGGCCATTGTATGCAATTGTGAGGCTGCTGATGGATGACTGGAGAGGCACATTGACCTCCCCTGACCTAGCTGTGCTTACCTTCATGATTAGGTGGGTATATGGTATGTTTCTGTAACCACTACAGACACATGGTTGCCACATGCGGGATATCTATCACCTTGTGTCCCCAGGTCTCTTATTGCTCCTGATGTACTTAATGGGTTAACACCTATGTGGTAATTTGTGGCCACGTACTGTGTTTCCACAGGGGATGACTATACACTATTCTGCATTTTGCTTGTTGACATGGCTGTGGCACCACTTGTCTGTTTCTATGTGTGCCTTTTGTAGGATGCTTGTGTCAGCTGGAGGGTCCGATATGGTGGGCAGTTTGTAGTAATCTGTGAACCTGTTCAGACCCAGTCCTTCCATGTTGGCCTGTACCTATGTGACATATATACCATACAGGAGAGGTCCCAGGACTGTGCCTTGTGGGATGCCAGTTGTACCTGGTTTGTAGTCTGACATGGCTGCAGCATTTCTGACCAGGTCAGTTCTGTCCTTGAGCTGGTTTGCAACCCATCTACTTGGATAGGGTTTTATAGTTAGGCTGGTGAGCTTATCTGTACTGAACAACTGGGGTATTGTATGGAAGGGTTTAGCAAGGTCCAGATAGGCTGTGTGAACCACATTCCCCTCATCAATGGCCTTGGTGCATGTTTCACATGAGTCAGACATGTTTAAGGGGCAGGATATGCCCTATGAAAGCCACACTGGGTAGGGTCCAATGTCTGTAGGTACCCAATCTCGTTATTCCTGGGGTCCATGATCATCCTCTCCATTACTTTGCCGACCAAGATAGTCAGGGTTGAGAGGTGATAGTTTGCAGTATCCATTCAGGCACCACCTTTGTGGTGAGGGACCACTGTTGCTGTACACTGCTCTTTGGGTACATATCCTGTGGTAAGACTGTGAGTGCACAGTAGTGCTATTTGGTGTTCCATTCTTCTTACAGGTCTTGTTGGACACAACCCAGGACACCATCTGGTACCATTGATGCTTTGTGGTTTGCTTTGTAGATGCTGGCTGTTACCTCAGCATCTGCAATGTCAGGGGGCCAGCACTCTGCTTGGATAGCTATTTGGCAGTTTGGTGCTGGTGGGGAGTTTGCAAAGAATCTGTTAGGTTGGATGTTGGCAATGTGTGTGGGTTTGGTGTATTGTTTGTGATATTTGATTATTGCAGAGCATATCTGTGGATTATCACCATGGTTCCTACCATCAGTTAGGATAGCTGTGTGATTATCCTTTGTGTCCTGCACAATTTGTATCATCATAGGTTCATAAGTTCATACTAGGCTATCTGCCCTGGCCATGTTTGAGCCTAGACAGACTGTGTGTGGCTTTTGACACCCCTTGCAATGTGCATATTATGCCCATTTAGGGTTTACTTTACTAGATGTGACACAGAGATGGCCCCCAGTGTACATCTACTATCTCCCATGCACTTGACCGGATTTCTCTTGTTGAGTATGAATGTGGAGCTCAGCCTATCATGGACTGGGATTCTGTTCCAGAGTGTAAGGAGCCTCTGGGTTATGAATCTATCCCTCCAGCACATCCTATTTATTTATGTGTGGAGGTTCAGATATCTCATGTGGTGACTCTGCTGGATTTGGAGTTTCTGCAGTGGAGCATGTCCATTCATTCTGGATTGGACATGGCCTTGTACATCAGGCATACATCGCCTCTGACTGGGCAGTATGCATGTGAATTGGGCTGTGGTTTCTTCAGCCAGGCAGCAGATGACATATATTTGGACCCTTTATCCTCTTGGTGAGGTACGTTTGGGGTCTTTCTAACTGCTGCAGGTGTCAGGTAAGGTACATCCAGAATGGGGCATTGTTCTCAAGTATGGGCCTGATAAGAGAAGAGTGTGGGGGCACAGTGACCTCTCTTGATCTACATGTGCATCCTTTCATGTTAAGGTGGGCAATATAGCAGGTCTTCCTGGCCACCTTGGCAATGTGAGTGTCACATGACGGGTTACTGTCCACTTGTGTCCCTAGGTCCCTGATTACTTCTTCCGTACATAATGGATTACCACCTGTGTCATACTTTGTGTGTGCCTTGTTTGGTATTTGGTGAGACATTCATACTCTGCAGTGTCTTTGGCTGGGGTTCCTAGGTTTGGGAGGGTGGTCTGTAGCAGGCTGCAAACTGGGACGCAGTTTGAGCCACTGTTACTTGCCCGTGGATAGTCCATGCTGCTTCTTGCTGTGGTACCAACCTTGGGGGTGCGGTTATCCTTGACAATTATTGACAGCCACACTCCTGTTGTAGTTTGTTCCATGTTTTGGGGCTGTAAAGCATGGTATAAGGCATAGCCTGGTAGTATTAGGGTGCTCTTCTGAGCCTTGACCCAGGTTTCTGTTACAGAACAGATATTACCATTCTCCATGCTGAGGTGGGTTTGGTCTGCATGCATCTTGCAGTTTAGACTTCTGGCATTGGGTAGCATTACGTCCAGGTTGTTATCCCTTGTGCTACCTATGGTGGTGAGTTTGTGTTTCCAGCCTTACCTATTCAAGGTCTTTGCCAGTATCCACACAGCCAGGTGTGCTGGGTGCGTACCATCCCTAGCAGGTGGAGCATCATGTCTTGCTCGGCATGTCATCCCAGGCTGTCAGCCATTTGTTCCCCTTTGACTAACAGCAATACTTCAGCCAATTACTGTACTTGATCTTGTTGTCTTTATAGTGTGGCATCATGCTTGGTGAGGGTTAGATGTTAGGCAGGGTCATCATGTTTGCATATACTAGATGGTGTTACATTGCTTAACACATGGCAATCATGCCTCAGGTGGTGCTGCAGGGCTGCCTATGTCGGATGCACATACTACACTCCCTGTACATGTTTGAAAGCAGGTTGTGTCATGTTAGGCGTCCTTTTACTATATGAGTGAATCAGAGAGGGGTATCATTCCCAGTGTTCCTACTGAGCCAGTGTATGTGCTATGTGTTGCCTCTTTGCCAAGGCCAGGGCATACTGGGCACACCTCCTTCTGCCTACTGGGGCAGGCTCAGGTTGTTCCTCCTCTGAGTCATGCTCTGCCTGTGATGGCCTTGGCAATGGTGGGGGGCTGTTTGTCCTGGCCCTATGCTGGTCCTGCTGCAGCTGTTTTTGCAGAATCATATTATGTAGCATAGCACATACCATGACAATTTGGGTACATGCAGTTGGTGAGTGCTGCAAGGCTCCACCAGATGTGTCCAGGCACCGGAACCGTGACTTGAGCAGCCCAAACACACGCTCTATTACATGTCTTGTTTGTGCGTGTGCCTCATTATGGCATTCTTGTTCAGGTGTGTGTGCATTTCTGATGGGTGTCATCAGCCACGGCTACAGTGCATATACAGCATCCCCCACTAAGTGACCATGTGGGATGTCCCCATTGGCAAATGTCTGGTACAGCTGCGTCAGATGTCAGATATGGGAATAATAGTAGCTTCCAGGGCAACCAGCACACACATTCGTTATTATGCCCTGGGCATCACACATGACCTGGCAGTTGATGGAGGGGAAGCCCTTGCGGTTAATGTAGGCCCTACCCCGCTCACCAGCTGGTGCCTTGATGCGTATATGCGTGCAGTCTATTGCACCCACTACATCAGGGTGTTCTGCTATTTGCTGGAAGAGTCGTATATTGCTGGCCAATGCCTCATGGGAATTGGGGAAATATACATGATCTCTGACATGTGCCGACATGGCATCCAGGAACTGATGCAGTACCCTGGATGCTGATGCCTGTGAGATCCCCATCATATCACCAGTTGGTCTCTGGAAGGTACCTGTTGCTAGTATTCTTAGGCCAACACATACCTTGGTTTCTACTGGGATGGGTTCCCCTCTGTTGGTTCTATGTGTGAGGCGTGGCCTGCACAGCTCAACAATTTGCTGCAGGAGGTCTCTGTCCACTCTATAGCGCTCCACTATCTCCAGCTCATGTAACCCCTGGTAGGTGACCCTGGGCCTGTACACACTTCTCCGTCTCCTCACTGTGGGTAGTCTGGCAGCATTTGCATTGCCACCACCCTCAGCAAGTCTCCTATGTCTCCTTATAACAGCTATGGCAGCCCCTAGCATGTTTGGACTGAGTGCAGCTTTTTCAGTTTTCACTTCTAATAGCTTAATCCTGTCTTGTAGTGTCTCTTGAGAGAAACAAACTGCAATGCTGTTTGCAGTGTTTTAAGTGCTGGGCTGGGCTAGTATTCTGCCTGTGTAATTGCCTGCTTCTAATTGTTTTCACCTGCTAGCTCTATCAGTATTCCCTGCTAGCTTTCCTACTATTTCTTCTGCTTCCTTTTTCCTCTCTGTTTCCTCAGGGGGGAGCAGCGCGCATACCAGCGAAAACACGCTCACAGTGGCTACCACGCGCGCACACATGCTTACATGGACTAGAATCTGCTTATTCGGGTTTAAACGCGCACACACTAGCGCAAACAGGTTTACAGATCTTTAAACAGGCACCTACATGCTTACTCTGCCTTACACGCGCTCACTCTGTCTTACTCCCGCCTCCCAGCATGCACACGCGCGCATGCACACACAGCAAGAAACTTTGGTGTTAGCCACAGTGTACACCTTCCATTTCTTGACTTTCCCATGCTTATCTGTTGACACTCCTCTTTCTATGCTGTGTGACTGACATCTTTCACATACCACTTTGCTCCAATGAGCTTGATTTCTTTCTAACATTCCCCCCTGTGATGTCACCTATCTCCTACTCTGTTACTCCCCCTTATCTAACTCTTACACTACACAGAATGTGCTCATTTGCTATGTGACAGTGAGATTCACTATCCTACCACTCATTTACATAGGATTGCCTACTAATGCTTAGTTACGTGTCTTACACTCAGCTTCCCCCCTTAGCAACCACTAAATGGTGGCCATGTTGTTTTTGATCTGCTAGTCCCTGCATTGTAAATCCATGCATTGCATAAAACCCACATTTGTGGGTTTAGAACCTTTTTTTTTATGTTTTATAAAGCGCAGCCCGTTTGCACGGGGCTGCGCTGCATTTAAACCTCGCCGATCGCCGGAAAAAAAAAATATTATTTCATGTTTGCATCGGGTTACCGGGCCAATGGCCACATATTTGGCCATTGGCATGCTGCCTGACACATATGCACACTTTATTTGGAGCTGACATGGCTCCATTATGTTATTTGTAGAAACGTACTCATTGTCAACTGAGTATATTTCTGGACCAAACACGACTCTTACACGGGCTGGTTTCAGCTTCGTGGATCGCTAATCTACCTCATTTGCATGCCTTTCAGCTGCAAGTGAGGTAATTAGTATATCCACGCCCTGCCTGTGTAAGAGACGTTTTAGCTGGTCTCTTACATGGCATTTCGGGCTGTTCCTAGATCGCTATGGCTGCATGGAGTCTTACATGACTCTTAGACTCCATGCAAGCCATCGTGAATCCTGCCCAATGTGTTTTCATTAGCATGTTTTTTGAAATGCAAGGCACAGGATAGATAATTTAATTTTATTAATCATTTATATTCATATTTATTTTTATATTTATATTTATATTCATATTTTGTATTTATCATTATTGACTTACATTTGAACTGGAATGGTAGAGACTTGTTTCCTATCTTTTATTTGTTTGTATAGAATTAATTGATGAGGTATATCTACTTATGTATTCCACTATATGATCCTATTTGGTTGTGTAGGAAGATATATACCTTTTTAACTATATATGCTGTATATGTATTAACTAATGCTTGATGGTTTTAATGCTGTTCTGTATATAACATTTTTATGTATATATTTTATATGCATTGTTAGTTAAATTAATATTTGTCTTGAGGTATTAAACAGGGTAAGTAGATAATTGTGGTGGGTTGTGTATGTGTATATATTTCGTATTTCCTGTATTGCTGTCATCTTGATAAAGTCTCTGAATGATCAGAGACGAAAGCGCTTGAGGTGATTTTAATGGCTAAATAAAATATTTATATATTTTATTTATAAGTTTGTACATTGTGTTTTTAATTCATAGCCCTTACTGCAACTTGGAAATGACTTGGGGTCAGAGCTATTTTTTGTGGATTTAGTTTGTGCCTCATGCTTAGTGATTTGCTTTGAACAACAAGCATTGATTAATAACTGGCTCTTAGGTGACTGAAAATGGAGACACAGAGAACATTGGAGTCTTATCACCATGTGACTTCTGCTACTCCTTCAGATTATCTCCTTCATATTCACCACAGGTGCATGTGTCCACAGACCTGATGGTAGTACAAACATGCTTGACCACAGGGACTGGAGAAACATCCTGTGGTTCCCAAGGCAAGCCATCGCATGCATGTGTTTAATAAAAATGTAAGCCTTTTCAACAGTGTTGTGAAGAGCAGTAAGAATTTTACCTTAGTACAGTGAATAATGGTAGGGGTCATGCAATGTAGCATCTCATTTTTTCTAGTTCTTTGACAACCTACTGGCATGTATCACAAGTTCATGGTTTCATAGGTATGCATTAGGCTAACAACCACTGAGGCCTTTATAAGCCAAGTCATGCAACCCAAATGTTTCTATCTTAGGTTATTTTATGGAGAGCATGTTAAGGCATGATTTAACAGCTGCTTTCCTCCATCAAAAGCATGGGCGTCAGACCAGGGGTGAAGTTTAAATTTTCCATCCAATGGTCCAGGTTGGGCTTGAATAGTGTTAGGGAAGGGCTATACTTCACATGGATGGGAAGTTTATTACAGAAAATGGCAATGCTCTGAGATACATACCTGTCCCTCCAGCATGTCTTATTTAAATCACAAGCAGAATTTGAATACTTAACATCTAGTAGTTTTGGCACTGTTCATTTTGTGGATATACAAAAGTTGCATCAAAGAAGGATCCAAGGAAGCCTTGTATGCCAAGCATAACTCTCCTGTCAGCAGTCTGTGGGAAACAGAGTGTAGAGATAAGTCTTTAAGGTGCTCTACATAGGACATTACATTTGCACCCTGTATTCTTTTTGTGAGGAACCTCCGTGGATATTCCAGCTAATGCATGTGCCTAGTCAAGTACACACTATATGGAGCATTATACTGAATGATGGGTTTGATGATGGCTGAGTACAAAGGCAAAGTGACCTACCTGCACCTACAAGTTATGCTCTTAGCGGTAAACTGAGAGACATACCATGATTTCCTTACTACCTTAGACACATTGTTCAAAAGCCAGGTTACTCTGTACATGAGTCCCCAAATCCCTGTTACTGTATCTACTTTTAGGACGAAGTTTATCAATGAGGTAATTTTCCTGGGTGTCTGACTTCTCAAAAGGTGCTGCTATGTATTTCTCCATATTGAATTTTAAGCCTGAACTTTGGCACCAGTCAATTGTTTGTGTTAGATCTTGCTGTAAGATGTTAGTATCTTGGGCGATTTCTATGATTACTCCTAGCCTGCAGCCATGTGCAAACTTAGTAAGCCAGAGGTCCATGACATTGGTCTTGACTTCTGAACAAGAGATGCTGAAGAGAAACAAACCTAGCACAGAGCCCTGGGGCCTGGGGACCTCCTGTTGACAGGACCCTTTGTGGAGGTGGTCTCTCCAATCCTATCTGGGTCATGTCTATGAACCAGATGGCTATCCAGCAAGTTAAATAGGAGTTATACCTAACCACATTAGTTTGCTTACAATGCCTGAGTGGGATATTGTATAGGTCAAGGTAGGCAGTATGGACCATTTTACCCTCATCCATTGCCATGATGATCTTCTCAAAGAAGTCCGCCAGGTTCAGTAGGCATGGCCTGTCTTTGACAAAATCAATTGAGATGGATCCATTTTTGAATGTTTTCTATGACATTGTTAATCATTTCCATGATAATTATTTCCATGGCTTGCATATGAGGCTAGTAGTACTCATAGGCCTTTATTCCTGGAATCCATTGATGGTCCACCTTTATGCAGAAAAATGATTGTTGAAGTCTTTCATTCTCATGGCACAAAGCCTGCATGGAGGCTATGGTATAATTATGACTCCAGTGGCCCTGATAAGTTATTTTTTATGTTATTTAGGAGGCATCCTGGAATATTACTGGGGCCCATCAAAGCTGTATTCTTGATCTTAGAGAGTGTGTCTAAGACATACTTTCTAATGATAGTTGGAAACGTTATTTTAATTGGTATTTCCTCGGGAGTTCTCTGTGGTTGAGAGGGAGTTAATCTTGGAATAACATCTGTTAGCAAGAAGATATTCAATATCTCCTGGTTGCATTAGAATGGCTCCATTTACCAACAAATCAGCACACTGTTGCGTACTGGCTTTGAGGTTTTGGACATAGTTAAAGAAGACCTTATGGCTGTCCTTGGCCTGGGACACTATCTTTATGTCAATATTTGCTTTGAGGGATTTAATTAGTCTTGTTTGTGTTTTACTCAATTTAATGAGAGAGGTTTTATCTTTTTTAGTGTTATACACTTCCTAATTGTAGCCATGTTTTTTTTCCTTTGTTGTACAGTCTGTTTAATTTTGGAATCTACCAGGATGGCTTGTTTTTTCAGTTTGTTTTGTGTTTACTACTGGTATTCACAGCAGCCTCTGTGCAGTCACTAAAATGGTTGTACACAGCTTCTCTGAATAATTCTACACAGGATACTGTGTTGCCTGGGTTTGGAAAGGCTTGAAATTTTTGACAGCTTATCATTAAATAAAAGGTAATTTGCCTTAGAGTAGTTTTTAACTGTTACAGGGTTTGCTGGGGTTACAGAATTCATTCTTATTTCAAATTAGACTGCTTTGTGGTCTGGACCTCACTAGAGGGGATACAGCACTTGGAGTGGGAGATTCGCCCATATTTGGGAGTACAAGATCCGATATGTTTGTACCTCTAGTAGGCATATACACTAACTGGTCCTGGGTGTTTGTGTTTACAAAATCGAGGGAATCTCTGCACCTGAAAGCAAGGGAAATTTGGTACTGTATATGATTTACATTTTATCGAGGAATAATTAAAGTACCCATGAGTATGGTATTTGTTTGAATATTGAATGTCTCTTCAATAGGTTTAAGCATGAGCTATGGGTTTCATAGGACATAGAGCTTGCTAGGGTATGGCATGGGACTTTATCTATGGTTATTGAGATGTGGAGGAACTCCAGTGTGTCATTCTGCTTAAACACCCTAGAGGTATGCTTGTTATTAATGCAGATCAAGACCCTCCACCTTTAGTTCCTGTATGTAGAGTTGCTGGCTTAAATCTGTAAAAGTCACTGAAGCGATATACAGACAGGGAACTCACTGTGGCTTTAAACCATGTCTCAGTAGCTGCCAAGATGTCTGCTTTCTCCAAAATGAATTACACTGAATGGAGTTATGGTGGTAGAACAGTAATCCACACATAGAATGGCTTCACATGGGTTTTCAAAGTACAGATAGAACACAGCAGTAAGAATGCAACAAGAGAGTTCCCTATTGTATTTCACAACTCCAGTCGAAGACATAAAGCTCAGATATAATGTTTAGTACTATAAAAAGTGCTATATGCTCAACTGTCAAAATCACAAGTTTTGACTGCAGTTTAGACAACTGTAAAAAAAGCTGTCAAGGAGATGCAAAGAAGCCTGATGAGAGTTATCTTTCTTTACTGAATAAGAAGCCTTTCCCCATTGTGATAAACCATGAAATGCAGTACATTTCAGCTGAGCACTCGGCCTCCAATGAAGTTTATAGAAATTTTAAAAAATTGCACAACTATGTAGCATTTCAGTGTGTGACTTCACATTTTCTACCCTTCATCCTTATGCACCATATTTAGTAACTATGTAACTTTGTGAAGTCTGTTCCACAGATGAGTCATATTTATTGTGTGGAATCACTCTGTTAATGATGTTTACATACATTCACTAATTTCAAAAGAAGGTCTTATAAGATGACTTAATTTTAATATTTGAGAAAAGTCTATTAAATAATTCTGCAGTTGACAAATATTCTTTGATAGTTTTTACAGTTATACACATTTGACTGAAATTAATTTAACAGTGGTATTTCTGTAGGAAATATTATGACTGCAGTATTATTCCTGACCAAAATTCCAGATAGAATTGTTTGCTGTATTCACTGATGGGCATATTTCAAGTTGAGCAAAGTCCCTCCCTGTTCAGCAGTTGAATGTTGCTTGAGATGATAATGCATTTAAGAAATAAAAGCATTAATAATTAAAGGATTTCATTCAGTCTGCTGAACACATGCTCATACATGTTATAATTTTAAATATTTTGACACAAGTCTAACAACTCGGATATTACTATGAATATTGTGGGTTTCATATGACTAAAACTTAAACAGAATTTTCTTTCTGAAACTCTAAAATATATTTAACTATCAAAGAAGCTATTTTAAGTCAAAATAATATAATATGATATTTAAAGTTTTACACTTTACATATTTTAACATATCCACAACATAAAAGTTCAAATACTTTATGCTTATAACTAAAACAGACTTGGTTTTGAAGGTTGCAAGGAAAGTACACTGCTTGATATGTAAGGGCAGCCATTTCCAGAAATGTGAGAAATACTGGGTTATGTATCTACTGGGCCTGGCTTTGTCAGCATTATAGTAGAGGTATGTGTCCCTATAAAGGGTATTTGCTTTACCACTGGTTCCATTTTAGGTGAAATAGCTAAAGGTGCTGAGATCTGCAAGCTTTGTGTTGAGGATACCTTGAAGTATTTCAAGATTATTTAGGTTTTTGAGCAAGATTCATGTGGAAGGATTATTATATTCGATGATGGGCCTTAAATGGGAGGAATGAATTTGAACTATAACTCCTTAGGTCATTGAGAGGACACCATAAGTGACATGCTATGCACAGTAGAAGAGGTTTCTGACCATCACAGTGATGTGATGATTAAAAAAGGCAGGAGTCAGAGCAGGAGGTGGCAGAGTTAAAGATAAGATTTGCATTGGGTGTGATGAGGATGGACAGGCTTAGGAATCAGTATATTAGAGGGTCAGCTCAGGTTGAAAGGTTTGAAGACAAAGCAAGAGAGGTAAGACTGAAGTGGTTTGGACATGTGCTGAGCAGGGATGCTGGATATATTGGGAAAATAATGCTAAGGATGGAGCTTCCAGGTAAGAGGAAAAGAGGAAGGCCTAAGATTAGGTTTATGGATGTGGTGAGAGAGGACATATAGGTGGTTGGTGTGACAGAGCAAGACGCAGAGGACAGCAGAAAATGGAAACAGATGATCTGCTGTGGTGACTCCTAACAGGAACAGCCAAAAGAAGAAGATGAAGAAGTAGACAATGATGTGATGATGAATGGAGAGTCTGTTATCAACACAGGTGCCCAGGTTCCTGTAACACATTTAAGTGGAAAGTTATTCGTATTGTAAGTGGGAATGCTTCTGGATTTATGAAAAGAACCTATACTGCATTTCTTGGTGATAAAGGAAAGCTTATCATTTTTTCTAAAGCCTTGCTCCTTCTCCCCGGTGGTGATTCACATTGCCATATTAGCTAATTAGCCCATTTGTACCCCATCATCAGGCTGATGGAAGACGAGAAGGGGCAATCATTAAAGCAGACATAGGGAGTGTTTCATTGTTTTTCTGCTTATGCGCTAACAATTCCCATGCTTATTCAGCGAGCATGAGGGAAGGGAGCATGAAAAGAGTTGACTAAGAAAAGCATACACCTTCACTACCTCAAAGTATGCTTCCTCTTTGCAGTTCTGCCTTTGAATCCAGAAGTGCAGGAGGTGGTTCTTAAAGACTCTACCTAGGAAACTACACCCAGCATGTCCACAAGTGCACACCCGTTCCTGTACAGGCAAACAAGTCCCACACGTTCACTCCTCTCTCTGTCTCAGTCTCTCTCTCCCTGTCTATCTCATCCAGTGTTGGGGCTACTAATTGAATTCTAGTCACCTGGGTCACAGTCAGGAATCCATCTATATACACCACAGAGACAGGTGAGGGAAAGCTCAAGATTAACACACCAAGCATTTATGTGCTCCAGCCTTTGATGGAAAACGTTAGTATCATATTAGAATCTGATAACTACTCCAATTACAAGTCATCATTTTTGTTAGCTACAATCTCTAGAGATCAGCTTTCATGTCAGAGAGGTATAGGTCAAATGATGAAAGAGCCCTTGGGATAACACGGGTGATGTTTTATTCTGTCTAGAGCAAATTCTACAGACCTTAGATGTATAAGTCTTAGGGTATAGTCAGTCACATATCTAGTGAAAGATGTATAGCTTTGTCAATAATCCCAGCATGAGAGCTAATGCCAAAGACCTTGTCCAGGTCCAGGTAGGCAGCATGGACTTTATATTTATTGCCACAGTAACCTTTTTAAAGAACTCAGCCAGCCTGAGCAGGAATGATCTACCTTTATTAAATCAGAACGGATGTGTATGGAAGGATATAAAGTTGTCATTATTATTTTTTAATTCAGTTATATTATACCCTGCTCTACATCGACAGATACCATTCCTTCCTATTTCCTACAATTAGCAGCTGACTCACTTGCATTCCCAGTATCTATCCTGATAAACCGCTCAGTCTCTGAGTCTAAGGTGCCTTCTATCTGGAAAGAATTTTACGCTCTACCCATGCATAAAGGAGGTAACTCTCAAGAAGTTGCTAACCTCAGGCCCATTGCAATCCTATCACCTCTCTCTAAGTGTATTGGAAAAATGTGTAAGTCATGCAACATCTACTACTGGAAAACCTGCTTACACCTGCACAACATGGCTTCCGTCCTAAACATAGTACTACTACTGCCCTCATATCCTTCCTCAACACTTTTTCTCTAGTTAGAGATAATACTATTTCTCTACCTAGAGATAAAAACAAACTCATCTCCTGCCTCTTCCTAGACCTTTCAAAAGCCTTTGATACAGTATCTCACTCACTTCTATTGACTAAACTGACTAATCATAACTTCTCCACTTCTACTGCTGCCTGGTTTTCCAGCTAACTCACTCACTGCTTACAGTCTGTGAAATGGCTCACTGCTCTCTCCCCTTCCCTCCCAGTCAAAACAGGAGTTCCTCAAGGCTCCATTCTTGGCCCATTACTTTTTAATATCTTCACTAACCTACTCTACACTTCCTGCTCTCAGTCATCACTGGTACAATAGGCAGATGGCTCTATTGTCATCACCATAGCTGACACACCCTCTGCACTTATCTCTACCACTCAGACCTCATTTAACTCAGTCAAGACTTTGCTATCTAACAACCAGCTTATTCTAAATGCAAAAAAAAAAAAAACCTCGTATTATTCTTACCAAAAAATATTAACCACCTTAAACCTACTTCCGATATTTTGTCTCTTAATAACACTCCTATCACAGTTGAAACTAGCACTAATCTCTTAGGTGTGGTTGTAGATGACCAACTCAAATCTGACTTGTATGTAAATAACTGTATCCATAAGACTCATCTAAAACTGGGCATCCTATATAAAAACAAAAAGTTTCTAACAAAGAAAGCAAAAGTTACCCTCTCTTATTCTTACCTCCTACCCAGTCTATTGCATAGCTCCCAAATCTTCACAAATCTCAGCTCTTCTCTCCTTACCAAGCTAGAATCAACTTATAACAAACTAACCAGATTCACAGCACAACAAACGTATAAATCACATCACTGCCTCACATCAATACACTTAAACTGGCTAGTATTACCTCACCAGCTCCTCCTCTCTCAGCTCCAAATTATTTATTCAATTCTATAACAGCCTTCCTATTGCCCCAGCTTGTCTACTCTCATCTCTCAATACTCCCCCACTAGATCACTTCGTAGCTTAGACCAAAACCTCCTCCAGGTCTATAAACCTAGGATCAAACAAGGATGTAACCTCTTTAGCTACAATCCCACTATCTCAAGGAACAGACTGCCATTACAAATCAGGTCCCTATATCACCAAAAAAAAATTCATATCAGCTACTAAGGAATATCTAAAAAGTCAATGGTCATGCTACTGTTCTCTCCCACCACAATCTTACACTACTATCCCTTAGACAATCCGCTATCTGCCCCCTTATACTGTTCTGGCCTTTTGTCCTCTTCTAAGCTCTGCCTTGCCCTCACTTCTTCACTTGGACTTTGTATCCTTACTTGAGTGCATACTCTTCTTTACACCACATTTTAAAACACACATCTCACCTCCCACACATAAACCTGAAGTGTAACTGCAGTAAATAATATTATGTATCCATACTCCTTCTACAATTTGATATAATAATGTTTGTATTGTTCATGTTGCTTTCCTACTTATTTCTATTGTATTACTCCTTATGCTTTTTAATTGTTCATTCTTTTTAATTGCTTATGTTTTTTGTTAACTTGTTTATGTTTAAACTTTATAGAAATGTAAGTGGAGCTTTTTTCCCCGGGCCTCTGCTGAAAAAGGGCTATTTCAGCTCAGTCAGACTATTCCAGTCAACAAATGTAAAATAAATAAATAAATAAATATTGCATAGCAGTACAAATGACACTACTGAGTCTAATAGGTCTATTTATAGGTGGAAATGGGGTGTATACCGAAATAAGAAAAAAGGGAAAAGAGAACACAAGGGAATATAGTAGGATAACATAAAGAAATGAGCAGGGTGAGGGAGGAAAGGATATATATATATATATATATATATATATATATTTTTTTTTTTTTTTTTTTTTTTGCTGGGGATAGGCTCCTCTCCTCTTCAATATAAAATAGGATGAGGGGGAAGGATATGGAGAAATAAGGGAAGGGATGTCAACTAGAGAACACATTAGGGTTTGGACGCAACACAAATGAAGAGATAGACAGACATACAGACAGACAGTCAGACATTGGTAGATGACTAGACAGTAGGGAAAGTTCACAAATGGAGGGGAAGACAGACAGAGTGCTGGTAAGTATATCCACTGCAACCTCCAGAATTGTCTATGGCCAGGTGTGATCAGGTAGGTGTGCATGTCCAGGGCAGCCCATCAGAGTGGAATCACAACTTTTCCCAGATGAGGCAGTCATGGAATGCACTGTATGCGAAGATCTTTCTCACATTGTAACAGAGGTGCATTAGGCTGTTTTGGACCTGCAGAGACAGACAACATGTGGGGCGAGGCATTAATATAATGTAAAAATTATAACATTTGTTAAATAGGAATTGAAAACTAAGGAAAGGAAGGGTAGGCACTTGCCAGGTAAATGTGGTGGGGGGATCACATCAGGTGATTCAGCATGCTGCGTCACATATGTCTGTTCATTTTACTGACATCCTGTGCAAGAAAAAAGCCACTTTTAGCACAACAGAGGCATTATTTTATTTTATTATTTATTTTATTTTACATTTGTTGACCGGGAATGTCTGGCTGAGCCATAGCCATTTTTCAGCAGAGGCCAGGGGAGAAAAGCTCCAAATTAATACAAACAATTTACACTAAGATTATACAAACAATTTAACATTTCCATGGTAATTTAAGAACACATGCCATATATTTAACATAACTGAGGTCAAAAGAAAACAAGCAATAGAACTGTATTACAAAAGTTATAAAATAGATGAACAGTATCAATGCCTTAAGTGGTAATTACAGAGAGGAGAAGAAAAGAGAAAGTGTAGATGTGACTAGAGGCAGGAAGAAGGATGGAGGTGGTCAAAGGTCATAGAGGTAGGTGGTAAGAGGAGACAGTGAGGAGTGGGGAGAAAGAGGGGTATGTTAGTTAGATGAGTATATTCAGGGAGGGTAAGAACAATGGCAGGTCCATTGTCCCTTAAAGTACTCTTTTGTGGCCAATTTAAATTGTTTGGGTTGTGTAGGAGTTCTGATTTCGAGAGGGAGTTTGTTCCATGTTATAGAGGGGTGGTAGCTATATATGTTGCACCCAGATTTAAAATTGGGTTTGTAAATATACAATAGATCATGGGATGAGCTCCAGAGATTTCTTGTAGGGGAATAGTGGGAAATGAGTGAACATAGAGCTGGACAGCAGGCTGGCTGATATAGAATTGAGTGTATGGTTTGAAGTTGTGAGAGGAGGAGTAGGTGAGGTAGTTCCAGCCAGTTTAAGTGTTTTAGGAAGAGACAGTGGTGAGACTTATAGGTTTGTTGAGCTGCAAATCTAGCTATTTTGTGGTATGTTGACTCAAGCTTGGTAAGTAGAGAGGAGTTTAGATTAATGAGAATTTGTGAGCAATATGTTAAGCAGGGTAGAATATAAGCATGTGCAAGTGTTTCTACCTTCATGGGTGAGAATTTTTTTTTTCAGTATGACTCCTAGTTTCTGATGGGTTTTCCTGATACAATTATTTATGTGAAGGTCGAATTTTAGCTGATAATCAATGGTAACACCGAGGAGTTTTGTGCTGGATTCAACTTCAATAGGGGTATTGTTAAGTGACATTATGGAAAAGGAAGATTTGACATGGTTAACTGTTTTGGGGAGAAAGAGTAGTAGATTTTTTTTTAGGGTTGAGGATGAGCTGATTGTTGGAGAGCCATGTCTTAACTAAATTAAAGGAAGACTGGGTAGCAGATAAGAATTCAGAGGGAGAATTGGCAATAGTTATGACTGTAGAGTCATCAGCATATTGGACTAAGGAAGAATGTGGACAGGAGGAATGGAGTAAGTTGGTGAAGATATTAAAAAGTAGTGGTCCGAGAATGGATCATTGAAGTACCCCAATTTTTATTGGAAGGGGAGTAGATAGTGCAGAGTGCCATCTCACTGATTGCAGTCTGTCTGTGAGATAGCTGGAGAACCATGCAACCATGTCTGAGGAGAAATTGAGGTTAGACAGTTTGTTCAGTAGCAGAGAGTGAGAAACAGTGTCAAAAGCCTTTGAGAGATCAAGGAATAGATGGGTCACATTATCAGTATGTGATAAAAAAAAAAAAAAAAAACAGTAAGCTGACAGGGTTTGTAAATGACCTCCAACTGCTATGGGGTTGTCAACAGTCATAATGGTATGGGTCACCTCCTGAAGTATAAGCCTTATCATTATGGCACCCATTTAAAACCCCAAATATGTCATTAATCTTGCTGGCCAGCAATGGCTATATAATTGCTCATGTGGAGGTGGGTGTGGATACTCCCACACATGACTGTCATGGATCACTTATAACATGACAAGTACGATGTGCAGCATGAACTATAGATGTTTGTGCTGCAGCAAGCACAAACATGCAGAAAAACACATTACATAAAAAATACATACTGCAGTAATGAGTAGGTGATATAAAAAGAATACCAAATTAAATAGAATTGCAAAACAATTTCTATAAGCAGCCAGAGCATGAAACAGTGGCAATAGTTTGGTATATTCAGTGATATGACATAACATTGAGAAGAAAACTGCAATAAAGTAAAAAGATACGTCATCTTACATTGAAGTATAATAACAGCAGAGATCAGATAATTTAGGTTGTATAAAAAGATTTTTAAAGTCTAGGAAATCAAAAACGATGAAGTCACTGTTTGTTAGTTACATTAGACTCAAATTTGAGTATGGAATAACAGTATGGAAACCCTATAAGAAAACAAGCAGAGTAAACTAAAAAAGTACAGTGGAAATATACCAAGGGCATCCGTGGATGTGAAAATTTAAGTTATGAAAGACTAAAATATCTGAACTTGTGTATTGTCTCTTAAAGATATCTAAGAAGAGATCTTATTCAGGTAAATAGGGCATATAGAGACAACTACCTCTGGGAATGTTTGGGGTTATCAAAAAGTACTAGAGAATCATCAGACAACCTATGTAGAAGGTTCTATAGGAATGAGAAGTGCACTAATTGGTTCTCTAATGGAGTAACTGATGCATAGAACAGACTACGAAATTACATTAAAGCAAGTACTGGTTTAGATATTTTTAAGAACAGTCTGGACACTTATTATGGGAAGAAGTGTTCTGGTATATTGGCAGGCTAGAAGGGAATTAATGCCCATGCTTCAAATACTTGTATGTATGTATGTACTTGTATGAAAACCACTTATGTCTTCTTCTAAAATTCATCTTCCCACTGTCCAAGCAGCTGTGGCCATTGTCTCTTCAGGTCATCATACCTATGCTGACATTGTTCCCCTGTCCTGGAGATGCTAGTTGCTTGGTACAGGTCTTTGGTCAGGTCAGTTCAAGAATATACTTTTTTATAGTTGCAGGTCTAGGCAGCTTCTAACCTTCCCCTGTATCTTGGGATGTACAGGTATAAGGACATTTTTACAACTATCTGGTAACACCTGTGCACTATGTCCTAGGTGTGGACAGAAGTCATGGGTTTATAGGTAAATATTAGGCTATCAGTCTGCAGACTATTACAAACCTAGCTAATAACCCTTGTCCTCAGTCAGGATTTAACCTTGTACCTTCTATATGTGAGATAAAGACCTTAACCACCACCCCTGTCCACTGTCTTATGTATCTTATCTGTCTGTGAATGCTACCTATCCTACCCAACCTACCTCCCCAAACATACCTGCAGCCCTTCCCCAACATCCCACTCTCATCTTAATAAAAAAGGGGCATCTATCCCACAAAAAATCATTGTCCCATACATAGCTCTACATTTCACCCCCATGTGCAGGGACACAAATCAATCTACACTCAAATTACTCTACAAATCCATGTTGTCAAAACCCCTCCCTGTGGGGTGTGAGGCTGTAAATTCCAAATTTTCCACATCATTCACAGCTGCTGCTGCAGAAGGAATGTAGATCTATGGTCCTTTCCTACACCCATCGCACACACCCCTAGCTGTTTTTCCTAATGTTTTACCTACTGCTTGCCCCCATTTCACAACTTTCCTATCACCTTTTTTCTTTTCTTTATTTAAAATTAGCATGGGTTTAAGCAGAAATAAGCACCGCTAAGGGAAGCTAAGGGGACTTAAGCATCTCTTACCATCACTTAGCTTTGCACAAAACCATGCCAACCTGCTTAAAAGTGCTTTAATCACTTTGTCTCAATCAGTCCTTGTTCTGCCCAGCAACAAAATAATCAGCCCTGCCAAGTCTTGGCCCCAGGACCCTGTGCACTACACTCACAACAACACACCACTACTCCATCTGAGCTGTGAGAATTTGCAATGCTTTTACAAGCATATCATGCATTATGGTCACTTAACATTAGTTTAAAAAAAAAAAAGCCATCACTACCAAGTTTTGAACCCAGGACCCTGTGAACGACAATCACAGCAATGTACTGCAACATCATTGGAGCTGGAGGACTTTATAATACTTTTAAAAACATATCATGCATTCCAGTCATTTAACATAAGGAGAAAAATACACATCACTGGCAAGCCTTAAACCCAGGACCCTGTGCACGCCATTCACAGTAGCTAACACTACTCCATATGAGCTGTGAGAATTAGCAATGCTTCTGTAAATATATCATGCAGTATGATCATCCAACATTAGGGAAAAAACCTGTGGAATTAGTAAAGTTATATATATATATATATATATATATATATATATATATATGTATATATATATATATATATATATATATATATATATATATATATATATATATGGTTTGCTATCACAATGCCAACGTGCACTTGCACGGCTATGAAGTATTTGAACAACAGATGTTGGAATACTTCATAGTTCAGCAGGTGATGAGGTGATGTGAGCGAATGTTACCATTGCGAATGGACTGTGCATTCACAATTCTAATGTTCGCTCATGTGAGGGGATTGCGGTACAGTGTGGTTAGGGAAATACATCCCTTTCCTCACTGTAGTGCGATCTCTGAGTTTGAATATTAAGTTGGGGGGTGTGGGGGTCACAGCCCCCCACAGGCGGGGTGCAGGGGGGATTGCCCCCCTGCATAACTGTGTGTTTAGGCTAGTTCGGTAGGTAGTTAAGGGATGGGTGGGAGTGCTGTGTATTGCCGAAAATGTCGCGAGTGACATTTTCGACAATACACAGCTGTTTTTGACATTAGGACAATTTGGAAATGTTCATTTCCGATGCATAAATTCGAAAATGCAGACACTTTTTGTTCTGATTTTCGAATTTATGATAGTAAACCTATATAAATATATATATATATATAAACTCAATCTCTTAGTGCAAGACTGCTACACAAAGCCTGATGAAGTGGGAGGATAAAGGCTAAAAAATAGGGAAATATTTGAAATATGGATGTTATAAGCTTAGAAAGTTGATAGAGTATCATGGTTTGTTGTAACATATATTTTCTGATAGATGTCAGGTCTGAAACACAAATGATTGTCATCATTTAGTGACTTCAGTGCTCGCATCATCCCAGTGATTTGTCAGAAATCTACAACAGTTATGGGGAACAAACCAAAAATATGAGCCACACATCTGGACAGTCTATGAAAATCTGGACAGTGCAGAGGTATGAGTGCAGTCATGTATCAGAAGGGAAAAACACTGAGAGCTGCCAACCTATTCACCCAGCACCTTCTGAACTACAGTCAGACTAACACAACACTACCCCAAATCATCTCTGGGGAATTACTCATGCATTTACAAATATATCATGTACTACACAGATATAACTGCAGGGAAAACAGACATCAGTGAGAAATTGTCAACCCACAACCACTTGCACCACAGTCAGACCAACATACCAGTAAGCCAACTGAACTCTAGAGTATGACTGTTTGAACAAACATATCCTGACTGCTAATCACACACTACTACTCCTGCATAAACTGCCCCAAGTCACAGTGTAATTTGAATCCTGAGGTCTTATGGGACTTGTCTCAGCTTGCCCCTACAAACATATACAGCTGATAGACCACCAGGAACTGTAGCAGCATGCACAGTCAGATAGAAAAGGATATATGACACTTACATCTGCCTCTCTCACTACTCAGCCCAACAAACATTTACACACTACACTGCTATACCGTCTTGACAGTCTGTTAACAATGGCTAGACATGCATAACTCTCAACTGTACAGATTTCCACAGAATGTCCAAGGTGTGGGGCCATATTTATGGCCACTGCCTTATAACATTTTTGGGATTCTGCTAAATCACTGGGATGATATCAGGAGTGAAGTCACTAAATAATGATATACCTTCCTCTGAACCTCTTAGTGCAAGACATCTGGACAAAGCCTGACATACTTGGGGGACAAGGGCCAAAAATAGGGACATATCTTAAATAATGGTGTTATAAACTGAAAATGTTGCTGGTGTTACAGGGTTTGTTGTAGCATAACTTTTCTGAAGGATATGAAGTCTGAAACCCAAGTGAATGTCATCATTTAGTGACTTTAGTCCTCAGATTATCCTACTGATTTGCCAAAAACAGAAATTGTCTGATGAACAGACCAAACGTAAGAGGCAAACCTTTGGATATTATGCAGAAATATTGACAGTTGAGAGGTATGTCATATACATATCACTGTCAGATTTTAAATCATGCAGAAAATGCTTGTCCAGACAAACCCTGTTAATCTAGCATTATTCTAACTGTATAACAGCAATACTTACAATCTGTCCATAATTCTGTAACTTTCTCCCCCATTTTGTTGCGCTTTCTCCACATTTCGTGTTCTAAGAGGTATTTCCACCTACCCTCTGTGATGCTGTAGCTTCCACACCTCCATAATGTCCTCCTCACAGGCAAGGAAAAGGGGCAAGGCCTACATGAAGGACTTAATTATAGCACTGTGTTGCCATGCCATTGCCTAATGGAAAGACAACACAGCTGTTCTGGATGCAATTAGCAAGTGGTGATCTGCTCATGAGCATTACCTACAAAAGGCAAGCTGCTGCCTATGTAAAACATGTCTGAGCCTTTATACAACAAGACTTGCTGGACTGACATGTTGCTGTCCAGCACTTATGGCCATCCCTTCTGTCTCTGCCTGCAATGAAATAGATCACAGCTCTCACCCCTGAGTCATCCCATCAAAGGTCAGCTCACATATAACTACTATTGGAGTGTCTCTTGTACTATACTGACTGTGACACTGCCTGGTCAGCTACCTGGGATGTTGTAAATATGCATATGTCACTTGGGAATACTATTATGATACATATGCTTGTCTTACAAATGTAAGAGTCCAATATAGGGTATGAGCATAGTAAACAACTGGTGCAGAAGTGTGTGTTGAACTCTATGTTATATACTGAGCTCATACCTTTCAACTGTCCAGAGTTTTGTGCACTGACCACAAGTTTGCCTCATATTTGTAGTCATTTTCTCATAGAGTTGTGTTATGTAGGGCAAATCACTGGCAAATCAGTAAAGACTGATGTCCTAACATAATAACATACACTTGAATGTCAGATGTCATATCCTTCAGAGTATTCCTGTGAATGCAAAACCTACTGTGTTATCAACTGTCTTAAGTGTGTTACAGAAATATTTATAGAGTCACTATATTTGGGCCATTGCCCCCCCATGTATGTGTGCCTTTTTCAAGATGTCTTACTCTTGAAACAGGTTGAGAGTTATGACTGAGCTGCAAGAATGTAAACACAGTGTGCCATACTGACAAAGAACAGAAATGTATATCAAGTATTACCTGTGCACATGTATGTATTAATATGTGCAGCTGGAAGCTTCAAACATACAAACATGAGTTGCAAAATGTCAGGTAAATAAGCTGTACGTGTTTTACAAATGTGTAATCTTAGTTTCAGTGTATCAAGCAGATATAAATATCTACAGCTACAGGATGTTGTATTGCTTTGAAACAGAAATGATTGTTAGATTGATTATAATTATCAGGTTGTAATTGGAAAAGTGTTCAACTGTGTTATGACTTTGTGTCCATGACTACAACAGACCTATATATGAACACCTGCATAGCTGCATGGACTCAGCAATACCTGCCTTGTAAAACTCGCCTACACAAGGTAGACTAAACCTTTGTGGTGGACAGCAGCAATACACCAACCCCATAATATGTTTAAATATTGGCTGTACAGGCCCAAGAAGTAGCAGGTGTCAAATTGGAAGCAATCTCACCTTTGTCTGTAAAAGCAAATAAGGTCACAGGTGAATTACTCTAAGGCTAACTATGAGTACAAATAGGACACATCCACCAGGGCCAATCACAAGGCCTTCTTCACATATCTCAGAGGCAACATCCAAATCTACTCTGTACTGGTGGTCAATAACACCACATACACACATTCCATAGCTATAGCCAACCTGCTGCAGGCAAGTTAAGTGAAAATGTCACCCTCATCTCCCCATCGGTATAAGAGGACATGCACAGCACCCGCCCCCCTCCCCTCATCATCAGGGAGCAAGTTCGTAATGCCGTCTCAAAGGCAACAAACTGAAGTCTCCATGGTACCTGATAACACCCCTGGCTGAATCCTACATGAACTCAGGCATGAGTTCTCAGCTCCATTACACACTTTAGTCAACCAAAGCCTGAGCACCAGTGTCATCCAATCTGCACAGAGGACAGCCACAGTCATCCCTCTACACAAAGGTGGAGCAGCCACTGACCCAGCCAATCATATGCACATCAGCCTAGCTACCCTGATCTGCAACACCAGTGAAGACATTATCAAGGACCTTATAAACAGGGACATCAGCAACCTGAAAATGCTGGAGCCCACACAGTTTGGTATTGTCAAAGGGGAATCAGGCCTGTTAAACCTGGCTGACTTATTTGAAGTGGTCAACAAACACATGGACGAGGGGAAGATGGTGCACACTGCCTATCTTCACCTAGCCAAAGCCTCAGACAATAATCCTCAGTTGGCCATACTACATAAGCCTACACAGCTAGGCATCAACCCATATGTTACCAGATGGGTAGCTAAATTGGTCAGTGATAGTACCCACTCAGTCAAAGTAGTGGAAGCTGCTTGTAGTAGTAGACCCTTAAAGAGTGGTGTAACCCAAGGATCTGTCTGGGGACTCTACTGTTTGGGATATACTGTTCTGAGGTGCAAGACAAAACAAGTGGCCTGTAGCTGACCAGGTTTGCAGATGACTGCAAGCTGACCTCTGTCTTCCATCCCCCCTAGTGATGTGAGCATTCTCCAAGAGGCCATTACCCAAATCAATAACTTGTGTCATGAGCATTGCCTCAAACTGAATGCCAGGGACTTCATCATTATCCCTGTTGTAGTAGATGTCATGCACGGTAGTTATGACAGTGATAACAATGTACTAAGCATGCAGTCAGGTGTGAGGCAACTTGGGCACCAAGGTTTATAACAACCTGACAATTTCCAAATGCGTTGGCACAAGTAATGGTATGTCATTCTTGATCCAGGAGGCCAGAGCATCCCTGTACTCCTCTCTTATTAGACCCATTATTGAGTACAATGGCTCATTTTTCATGTACATTGTCAACCACATGCAGCAGTTGCAGAGACCACAGAGGTTCCTGACCAGGAAAATCCAGGTCTGCAACACCTATCCTATACAGATATGCTGAAAGCCCTGTCATTCTACTCAGTCTCATGCAGACTAATCATAGGTGATGTGTGTCTGGCATGCAAGGCCATTCCCAATCCAAGCATGATGGAATTTCTGCATACCCGTAAGACAAACTCCACTTGTGCAACCTGCATGCAAGGCCCTCACCTGTTATGTTACATGAATAGTACTTGTTTGTGGGATACATGTGTGTCTCACACAATACACTGTCTGTAAAATACACTCCCTCCACATATCTAGTAGAGTACCTCCCTAGTCTTCTTTAATTAGAAGCTGTGTGACTGCATGGGAAGCACAAAAAATAACTCTGGGATCCAAAACAGGGCCCCAGCTGGACAGGGGAAACAGGTGCTGACTTTGAGGAGACATAGGCGAAGATCTGGGCTAGGCTTATGAGGACATCTGGGACAATAGTGTTTTATCACCCTATGACCTATGCACTTAGTACTTAACACATTTCCTGTATGTGTTGCAGACTGTCTGGCAATGTTGTCATACATGTACTCCTGTGAGTCCAAATTTTGTAGTTACTGCATTGCTAGAGTATTTTCTTGTTCTGTTATAAGTTATTATCACATACTGTTACACCTTGTCATTGTGTCTAGTCTGAATAGCACTAAGTCAGCTCTTAGAGTAGTTGATCACTCCAATAGCCATGGTCTTGGTCACACTTACCATTTTTCTAATAGGATCATCACACAGTAGGATCTGTCACCCTTTGTTGAGGGCCTTACAGTAGCTGTTAAAGAGATGAATTGTGGCAGTCAGAACTACCTTAAGGTCTGGGCTAAAGGGCCCATAGGTAGTTATGTTGTGCCAGACTTTAACAGGAGTGTGCTCGTGTGTGTGTGTGTGTGTGTGTGTGTGTGTGTGTGTGTGTGTGTGTGTGTGTGTGTGTGTGTGTGTGTGAGATTCAAATCTCAAATAGCAAAGTGTGTGTGCCGTCTACTTGCAGTACTGGTTAGACAGAGAGGCTGACATATGTTTTGGATTGACTGCTCTGCTGTCATGTTAACCTCATAGGTGTGCCAGTGTGTAGTATTTTTGGGGATGTGGAGAGAGAGTGAGAAATGATCCACACACTGACTGTGACCTCTGTGTGCTCTGGGTAATTGTACTTTAATGTGCATGTACTTGTCATCCTGCCATTGTGTACATCCCTCACTGGTGGTAGTGGTGAGTATTTAGGCTCCCTGATGATTCGGCCAGTGCAGGGGTGACACACTGACAGTACGTACTGGAGGATACAGATGGCATATCACATCATGTACCATCACTGAGCCCCTCTCGGTTTGACAATGTCATACAGGGTTATTTCACAGATTGTCCAGGTCTCCTTCACCATTCCTGACATACTCTGCCTAGCTGAGTGTGTACTCCACGTCTGTATCTGATTGCCTCACACCTATAGCTACCATACCTGGTAACCCCTGCAGCAGGACAACAAGGTATAGGTAGTAGCAGTGGGTGGATGTTGGCACTGGGTCAGCAGCAGTGCGTACATACTGAGCATACAATGTAAGGGAATGGAAACAGTACCAGATACGCAGGTACAATCACTGTGCCTCCACAGGTCTGGCATTCCACAGACACATATCAAAGACACGGAACCAAGACACTATCCTCAAAAAAAAGAAAGCCAATCTGGTGGTCCCTGCCATAAAAAAACTGTACAAAAGAGGGAAGAAACTGTTGCAAAGGAGAGTAAAATCCCATGAGTGGAGGAGATCCTTTGTCAGCCTCAGTAAGAAGCTGAGATCCCTTATAAGATCCTCCAAAGTTAGCTATGAAAACAAAATCACCATTGATTCTAAGGACAACCACAAAGCATTCTATAGCTATGTCAAGAATCTCAATGGAAACACCCAGATCTGCTCTGAGTTACAGTACAACGGCATGAAAATTACAGAACCATATGATATTGCCAGCATCATGGCAGATACCTTCCATGCTAACTTTACCCCCCCCCTCACCCCCTAAAGGGCCCATATCTATACAGGAAGAATGCAAAGTCTCTGTAATCACAACTACGTAGGTAAAAGCTGCACTCTCTAAAGCCAAAAATACAGCATCCATGGGACTGGACAACATCCCAGGCTGCATTTTACACAAACTTCAGAATGATCTGGCTCCCCACCTAGGCACCATGTTCAATCATAGCCTCACATTAGGCATTGTGCTCACTGAATGGTGCACAGAAACAGTTATCCCACTCCACAAAGGGGTAGCCACCACTGATCCTGGGAACTATTGCCCTATTAGCCTGACGAGCCTGGTCCGCAAGGCCATGGAACGTATTATGGAACTCACAATCAAAGACATTGGTAACCTCCAAACTCTGGACCCCACCCAGTTTGGGCTTGTGAAAGGCAGATCATGCCTCCTGAACCTGATCGACTTCTTTGAGGCAGTCACCAAAGTCGTAGATGAGGGTAAGGTGGTTCATACAGCCTATCTTGACCTCACCAAGGCTTTCAACACCCTCCCCCATTCTGGAATTATAGCTAAACTCACTAAAATAGGTATAAATCCCTATCTCACAAGATGGGCTGCCAACTGGCTCACTGACAGAACCCACACTGTAAAAGTTGTAGACTCCAAATCTGACTTCAAACAAGTGACAAGTGGAGTACCACAGGGTTCAGTCCTGGGTCCTCTCCTGTTTGGTATCTACTTCTCTGAAGTACAGGCTAACACAGAAGGCCTCTGGCTAATGAAGTTCACAGATGACTGTAAACTAGGAGCCATAGTTGAGTCCCCAAATAATGTGGACATCCTAAAGAAAGGCCTCACTGAGACAGATGCTTGGTGTCAGAGCTATGGCCTCAAGCTCAATGCCAAAAAGTGCATTGTCATCTCCTTTGGTAAAAACTCTGTACCCATGAGCTACCACATAGACAGCAGTCTACTTAACACCAAATGTGTGATGAGACCTTGGGACCCAGGTGGACAGTAGTCTCTCCTTTGATAATCACATCACCACAGTAGTCAGGAAGTCCTTCTACGTGGCACACCTCATCACAAAAGGGTTCTCATCCAGGAAAAAACAGGTCATTGTTTCCCTCTACTCAACACTCATTAGACCCATTACAGAGTGCAATGCCCCTTTTGGAATATACCTCACAAGACACCTGCAGCAGCTGGAAAGGCCACAGAAGTACCTCACAAAGATGCTTACTGACCTCAAACAGATGCCCTATACTGACCGTCCCAAAAAACTCCAGCTCTACTCCATAGCATATTGCCTACTCCATGGCGATCTCTGCCTAACATATAAAGCTATGTCAAACTCAGAGCTGTTGGACATGCTACACCTAAAGAAATCCCAGTCCCTCTGAGCTACACAGTCTAGGGACCTGAACCTTGTCACCACAATAAACAGGACATGTTGTAGGGATAGATTCCTGTCCCATAGACTTCCTCATAATCCGGAACAAGCTACCCATCTATGTCAAGCAAAGTTTCTCATTAGCACTCTTCAATAAAAATCTTGATGAGTGGATGGGAAATAGGAAATACACTCTGGGGATCACTTCTGTGGCTCTGCTCAACAGTGGCACAGAAAAATAACTTTCTTGGGTGGCGTAAGCCAGGGAACCCTGCTGGCTCGGCTTACTTAGGCCCTTGGGATGATAGCTTAGTACCTACCCATGAACCTATGAACCTATGAACATTCCCCAAGTATGTGGACAAACATCATGCTTTGCTCAACTGGTGTGCAGAAATACACATTTGTCTGGTGGGGGGGGGGGGTCTAGATCTTTCAGGCACATGTACGCATTCCACAAATATCTGGGTGCTGAGGATGTCAAACACTTATGAGGTGGTCACCCTACAACACATATGCACTAATCTCACTTATTGTGTAGCTCAGATGTTCCTATAATGTCAACATGCACCTATAGGAGCACTCATCTTTTTGTGGGATGTAAGCTTCAATACATGGTACTGTGATGCTAACCATAGGGGACACCCAGCAGGCGATGGCACATATGTGTGTGGACACATCACAACACAGTCTGTCACAGTAGACAGGCCACTTATGGTATTCCACGTACCATACCAGGTTACTAGGCTATGGGCCCTGAGCGGCCTAATCCCTAGGCTACATGTTAGCCCATGTGTATGCAAGGCAGCATCTGATGTCCCCATCCAACAACAACACAGGTGGTATTCCAATGGTGTATGTGGTGCTAACCATCTAGTTGATCATATTACGCCTGCAAAGGTGTAGGTAGCTACTCTGCCTGATGTAGACAGGGTGCCCATTCCCTCACAGGGTGATTGCGTGTGACACACACCCAAGCTGTCAACAAGGCCAGTCCAGGTCACTCACTAGATGGAGGTTGTTTGTCTGTGTGTGTGTGTGTGTGTGTGTGTGTGTGCGTGTGTGCGTGCGTGTGTGTGTGTGTGTGTGTGTGTGTGTGTGTGTGTGTGTGTGTGTGTGTGTTAACAGAGTGGACCATGACCTGCACTCGTGCAGCCGTCTCAGCAATGTGGAATGCGTGATTACCGGGCATGTTAGAGTGAAGTAACTCTTGAGGGGTATGTATGACACTGGATAGAGGCTTGGTCTCATAGCCCATAGGTGTACAGTAGATGTCTGATGGCCTGGTATGCCCTGATAGCGAACTTCTGTGATCTCCCCAGCTGCTGCATGTGTTGTCTGATGTGAATGATGAATGGAGGATCATGCACATTAATGGTCCTCATTTGGGGGAGCATGGCACATCAGGACCAGGAGTGCTGTAATGCCAGTATGGTGAAACTATCTACACACACATACTGTGCTGACAGATGGCAGGGGTATGATGTGGTTGTTAGTGGTGGATAGTGCTAGCAAACGTGAATGTGCAGGATCTGTAAATAATGTTGCCTAATGTATGAAGTCCTGTGATGTGTTTCCCTGTTTATGTCTTTTAGGTGGAATGTCAAGTCAGCATCAACCATCCTACTCAGATGCTGAGACTGTAGCAATAATTAACACATTATGACTGCCTCACATAGTCTTCTTCAGTTGGATCAGACAGCAGCTGCACAAGTGGACCACCCTGTTGACCAAAGTAGTCACCAATGTAAACAATGTGGGTCAGCATGCGTGAACCTACAAACAGATTAGGCACAGGGCAACTGACCTTATACACCATGCCTGGCAAATGGGTGCTGCTGTGGCCAAGGACCGTACAGCCACAGATGGGGGTCCTGCTATGCAGGTCCCATTGACACCAACAGAGGGGTTTCTTGCCAACCTTGGTGCAGCCACTGCACCACAGGAAACCATACACACCCATGTTGTAGAGGTGGGTGGCACCCAGACAACAGGCGAGGAGCGTCCAGGTAAGGCCCCAGTGGACATCATTTCAATACTGCATCATTCATACTGGCATCCTTAGAGTATCTAGACACATATGTCAGGTCAAACTGCATTTGTGGGTGGGTTTTTTTAATGCACACAAGCGCACATCTATAGTGAATGACAGCAAATTGTGTAGTATCAGAGCTTGTAGCGTACATGTGCAGAAATGCATCATTTATCCTGTACCAATGCCACATGTAAGTCTGCTGACAATACATCTCCCCTGCAACTACATAGGTCCCTCTGGTCAGGATAGGGAACAGCAACCAGAAGCTGATGAGTATGGAAATGTCCTGTTGTGGCTCACCAATACCCCAAGGCATGTTAAGGGCATGCATTTTTCCATGCACACAACTGTTAGTCTTAGCCATGTTGCAATATGTGCATTTTCACTTGCGGTGGGGTTAACTGCAATGCTTCATAGTGATCATCACAGGAGCCTATTTGCAGGAGCTGTAACATTTCTGTAGGTGTTGCCACTGTGCTATACAGGTGTACATAAGTAATGTGTACATGGGTGCAGTGTGTGTTAGGTGAAGGTCCATCACCCACTACCACTCCTCACATATCTCTGAGGTGTATATTAGTAGCAACATTAAGTGTACATAGCTACACTGCATGTTGTTGACAGCCTGTCCAGCGTGTGTATGTTGTGTTTTGATTGTGTGTCGTGCATGTCATCATTCAGCCATTGTGTGGTCTGTATAATGCCTTTGTGCCACGTCACCTGTATTTGTCTGTGTGTGTGTGTGTGTGTGTGTGTGTGTGTGTGTGTGTGTGTGTGTGTGTGTGTGTGTGTGTGTATGTGTCTGTGTGTGTGTGTGTGTGTGTGTGTGTGTGTGTGTGTGTGTGTGTGTGTCTGAGTATCAGCAAACCTAATAGTGCAGGTATTAATTGAAATATGTTGTCTTCCCCTCACAGGTGAACATGGGGGTCCGTGTCCTTCCAACTCACAACTTGATGTCAGTGTCTCTGTGGACTCAGATGATGATAGTGGTCACAGTGAGGCAGAAGTGGGGTTGTCAGGGGCTAAATCTGTGCCATAGGATAGTATCATACTTTCACCCACAATGTCCCAGCACACAGTCATTATGCCCATGCATACCCAGTCCCCAGCAGCCATAGATAAAGGAAAGTTGGAGGGTCATGGCATGGAACAGGCTAGTGTGGTGACTAGCAAGTGGGAGTGTAGACACCAGCTATAGTCAAAGAGCAGGCGGGGTCCCACACAGGCAGATGGAGAGGGGTGCTCGAAGGAGGACTGCTGCCCATCACGCCCTTGTCACAAGTGTCATAGCAGGTGTCACCAGTCACATGTTTCAGTCCATCATGAAGGCACAGACATTTTCTGAATGCAACACCAAACAGATGCTCATGGTCATGAATGCATCACTTCCTGCCTTACGTGAAGACTTCCATGGCTTGGTGATGCCACATGTTATTATGCTGATGTCATGGATAGATGGTGGAGTAAGATATTGTCAATCCTCGACCGTGCAATGTCTGTGCTGAAGCATATTGTGGGAGTAGGGCATCAGCCATGTGGATGTAGGTCATCACAAGATCAGCTGAGAGTCAATGGGGCCATGCACATTCACACTCCCATAGTGGCAGTACCACCAGCACTAATGAAGGGAGGGTGCTATCCACACCACAATGGAGTAGGCCAGGGGAATGTGGTCCTGGCCGGTCCCATCAGGGACATGGATCCAGCAGACAGCAATCACCATTGGGGAGTAGTACTACATCTGGTCTTGGTGGTGCCAGTGAGACTCCTGGCAGAACCAGTTCCCATGTCTGTGGCTGTCAAAGGTGAACTGTACATCCTACCATGTACGGTTCACTCCTGTCCAATATACCCTTGTGTGGTGCAAACATATGGCTTGACTGTGTGCATACAAACACACATCTCTATCACAGGCAGGTTACTACCAGAGACACACAGCACCTCTGCATGGCCCAGTTAGACAACAACTTTCCAACACACACACATATGATGTCAACCGTATAGCCCAGCCTAGGCTTCTGGCAAATCTACATCACACCCTGTACATATGATGATAGCTGTGCCACATCCCTGTTATCCATATCATCAATGCAGGGACATGCTAATATGGGTCTGATGCACAGGATGAATAAAGTACAGTGTAGCAATGTAATGCTGTGGAAGGTGCTGTCTGCTGGCAGTTGTTATGGGTAGACATTGAAGTGTATGTACCTTTTTAGCCATGATGCATTATTGCTATTAGTACTGCTGACTGACTGTTGTCTCACATAGTGCATTGTGTTCCAGGCTGTGGGCCTGCTGACATTATCAATGATGTGTCTGGTGGAGTGGAAACAGTGATCTTTTAATAGCCAAGGTACAGCTGTATATGTACATGTTTAACAGGTGTGTATGCATGCAGCAGTGTGTGAGGGACAATGGGGGCAGACAGTGTGACCTTGCATACATACCCCTTGACACTTCCAGCTAGTCTTCATGCATGTCACCTGATGTTATGTAGTACATAGGCTGATACATACAGAGGAGGTTACTTGAGTACTGGCACTAGGTCCCTCACAAGCCTAGCCATTACTTTAACTCCAGCAGATTCACTTATCATCAACTGCTGCCCCTGCCATTACTTTTCCTCCCACTCACAAGCTGATGTCAGTATCTCTGTGGATTCTGATGATTATGGTGGTCATAGTGAGGCACAGGTGGGGTTGTCAGGGGCTGAATCTGTGCCATTGGTCAGTATCCCACTTTCACCCACAATGTCCCAGCACACAGTCAGTATGCCCATGCATACCCAGTCCTCAGAAGCCACAGATAAAGGACAGTTGGAGGGTGGTGGCAAGGAACACACTAGTGTGGTGACTATGGTAAGTGTGAGTGTAGACACCAGCCATAGCTAGAGAGCAGCTGATGTCCCACACAGGCGGATGGAGAGGGGAGCTTGAAGGAGGAGTGCTGCCTGTCAAGCCCCTGTCGCAAGTGTCACAGCAGGTGTCACCAGGTGCATGTTTCTGTCCATCATGGAGGTACAGGCATGTTCTGAATGCAACAACAGATGCCCAGGGTCATGAATGCAACACTTCCTGCCATACATGATGACCTCCATGGCTTGGTGATGCCACATGTTATTATGCTGATGTCATGGATAGATGATGGGGTTAGACATTGTCAATTCTCAGCCATACAATGTCTGTGCTCAAGCATATGTTTGGAGTAGGATGTCAGCCATGTGGATTTAGGTCAGCAACAAGATCAGCTGAGAGTTCATGGGACTATGCACATTCACACTCCCATAGTGGCAGTACCACCAGCACTACTGAAGGGAGGGTGCTGTCCACACCACAATGGAGTAGGCCATGGGCACGTGGTCCTGGCCTGTCCCATCAGGAACATAGATCTTGCAGAAAGCAGTCACCATTGGGGAGTAGTACTGCATCTGGCCTTGGGCCTGGTGGTGCCAGTGAGACTCCTGGTAGAACCAGTTCCCATGTCCATGGCTGGAGATGATGAACTGTACATCCTGCCATGTACGGTCCACTGCTTTGCAACATACCCCTGTCTGGGGCAACCAAATGGCTTGACTGTGTGCATACAAACACACATCTCTATCACAGGCAGATCACCGCATGACACACAGAGCACCTCTGCATGGCCCAGTTAGACAACACTTCTCCAACACACAAACATGATGTCAATTGTATGGCCCGGCCTAGGCCTCTGGCAAACTCACACTACACCCTATGCATATGATGATACCTGTGCTACATCTCTGTTATCCATACCATCAATGCAGAAACATGCTAATATGGGTCTGATGCACAGGGTGAATAAAGTACAGTGTAGCAATGTAATGCTGTGTAAGGTGCTGTCTGCTGCCAATTGTTATGAGTACATATCGATGTGTATGTACCTTTTAAGTCATGATGCATTATTGCTGTTAGACATGCTGACTGACTGTAGTCTCACATACTGTATTCTGTTTGTGTTCCAGGTGTCTATGTGTCTGCAAGCTGTGGGCCTGCTGACATTACCAGCGATGATTCTAGTAGAGTGGTAACACAGTCACCTGTTAATAGCCAAGGTACAGCTGTATATGTACATGTTTAATAAGTGTGTATGCATGCAACAGAGTGTGAGGACAATGGGGGCAGACAGTGTGACCTTGCATACATACACCTTGACACTTCCAACTAGTCTTCATACATGTTACCTTGGTGTTCTGTAGTACCACAGGCTGATACATACAGAGGAGGTTACTTGAGTAATGGCACTAGGTCCCTCACAAGCCTAACCCTTACTTTAACCCCAACAGATTCACTTATCATCACCTGTTGCCCCTGCCGATTCTTTTCCATCCACTCCTCTTGATGCAGTTGATGAAGGCATGCATGATGCTGTGTTTGACAGGTTTGGGGAGTGTATTTCTGACACAGGTCAGCCTGTATTAGCCTAAACTGTCAATCACCAGCATGTGTGTCTGCTATCTCATATGCGGGTCTGGCCTCTTGTGATGGTAGTGCACACAGAGTCATAGTTTTGTACATGGGATGGCTGCTGAAGGGCTGAGCACAACCTCTACATTCCCAGTTTTTCAAACGATACTGCTAGATACTTAACACAAAAACCACAGTGGTATTGTAGTGTTGCAGTGTCTGCCACTGCTATTCAAGTGGCTGACAATTGCAGGGGCTGTTAGGATTGCCAATGGTGGATTCAGGGGCCCTTAACATGGTAGAGGCATCTGAAACACACACACACACACACACACACACACACACACACACACACACACACACACACACACACACACACACACACACACACACACAAACTGCTGCATGGGGACATGCATTGAGACACACATGCACACAGAAATGACACTTCTCATATTAGATTACCTACCTATCTATGCACAATACACAGAGATATGACTATTGCATGCAACACAGTGCTTTTGTGGTAGATATTATGTAACTGTGCTTGTAAAGCGGATGACATCTGTAGAGGCTGAAACTAGGCTGGCAATGGGGGACTTAACAGAGTGGAAGAGGCACACAAAATGGTATAACCATCGTATACACACAGTAAGGACAGCCACAGGGGATATACATACAGAAACACATACACAGTTGCCAATAGACAGATTAGTAACCCTACATATCCGCTTGTTTGTACTATAGTGCTACAGACACATTACATGCACCAAATAGATCATATGCCTGGAACATACTACCTCTTACAACAAGTAATCTTGGGAATGACTTCATGGATGGTGTGATAAACCACCCAAAACAGTGACTGGTCTCATATACTGCTCTTAAAAACCTGGACAAGTGATAGAGTAGCAGACTTCATATCTGCATGATGTTTCAGACAGGTATGGAGTCTGATGCTAACATGTCTGTCACTATGGTAACTGTGACATATTTGGCAATGATTTCTCATTAATGACCATTGTTAGGGGGGCACAAGCAACATATAGGTTGCAAACATCTGGATATTCCATATGCGTCTGTACAGATGACTGGTATGGGCTGTATAGTTTAACATGGTGTATGTAAGGCAGATACCATTCACTGGCTCTTTAAAGTAATACCATGGGGAGTGGGTCAACAGGCCTTAAAATAGTATAACCAACACACACAGTACCATAGTTGCCAGTTTTGAGATTAGAACCCCTACCTGTCTAATTGTTTGTATTATAGTATTACACAGTTATTGTATGTACCACAGAGCTTCTAAGGTGAATGACATCAACAGGCCTTGTAAAGTAGGGCAATGGGAATTGTACTGGGTGGGAAAGGCCTCAAAGTACTTTAACCCACGCACATACACACTTCTACACATGCTAATATGCACACACATTTGCCAGAACTGAGATTAGATCCCCTGCTTATCTAGTTATTTGTAGTATACTAAGTAGATATAGCATGCACCACAGAGCATATAAGGCTGATGGTTGCCCAAAGGTACTTCTGATGTGAATGACATCAGTGACACTTGTAAAGTAGGGCAATGGGAAGTGTACTGGGTGGAACACACTTCAAAATGGTATAAACCTCCCCCAGAGGATAGGGTTATCACCCAAACACACACGGAGTATCACAATTGCCAGTATTGAGTTTAGAAACCCTACTTATCTAGTTATTTGTACTACAGTGTTACACAGTTATTGCATGTGCCACAGAGCTTATAGGGCTGAGGACTGTCCAAAGGTACTTCTAAGGTGAATGACATCAGCAGCCCTTGTAACGTAGGGCAATGGGAATTGTACTGAGTGGGAAAGGCATAAAAATACTTTAACCTCCAAATACACACACACACACACAGACACACACACACACACACACACACACACACACACACACACACACACACACACACACACACACACACACACAGACACATTTGCCAGAAATGAGATTAGATTCCCTACCTATCTAGTTACCTATACTACAGTGTTATGCAGTTATTGCAAGCACCACATAGGTTATAGGGCTGAGGACTGTCCAAAGGTACTGCTAAGGTTAATGCCATCAGCAGCCCTTGTAAAGTAGGGCAATGGGCAGTGTACTGGGTGGGAATGTCCTAAAAATCTTTAACATACAAACACACACACTTACATTTACTAGGACTGAGATTAGAACCCCTACCTATCTCATCATTTGTACTATAGTGCTACACAGTTATCACACATACCACAGAGCTTATAGGGTTGACAAGTGTCCAAAGGTACTTCTATGGTGAATGACATCAGCAGATCTTGTACAGTAGAGTCTTTGGATGTGTATTCAGGGGTACAGGCCTCATAATACTATAACCTACAAACACATATGCACACAATGGTGGGTTATGTGATATTACAACTCCCTACCTCAGTACTATTACACAATGTGGCTCACCTTCATGCTAGCACATGCGACTGGTTACAACTGGCATGCAACTGTATGTAGCAGGACATCACTCTCTGCCTTTCAGGTAGCCTAGTCTATAACACACTCTGTGTGTGGCTCCCTGTGTGTCCATCTATATCACTGTCTGTCTTTCTTTCTATTCCCCATGTCTATGTGTGTGTATGCTTGAAGTATTGCTATACGTTGCCCATATACATATATATATATATATATATATATATATATATATATATATATATATATGTATATGTCTGACATGCAACAGATGCAAATGTATCACATATGGGCCATCTCCAGCTAGCTGAGGGTAATCCTCTTTGATGGGTATGAGTAGAGACAGTTAAGGTGTACATAGCTGCCTGTATGCAAAGACATATATGCACTATACAGTTATATTCTCTGATATGGTTTAAGACATGGGCTGTAATTCTTTAAGTGTATGAGCATGCCCAGTATGACCTTCTATAATAAGAGTGGCACTCCATTTCAGAGATAGTTGTACTCTGGTCCAGTGTTTTGTGTGCTACAGTCATACCTGTCAACTTGTTCTTGCAATAAATTTGGGGATAACCTGCCAAAATGGGGGGACAATGGCTGAAACATAGGAAGATACTGTAAATATTTCTCTTATTAATGTAGACAGTTGCTAGAGTAACAGGGTTTGTTTTAGCAGAGATCTTCTGATATATATGCTGTCTGACACTGAAATGTATTGTGTCATTACTTACTGACAAATATCCTTAGATCATCTCAGTGAGTTACCTGGAATATACAAGATGTATGATGCACAGACTGAAATACTGAGCCAAACTATGGACATTTTTGCCCAATCTGGCTGGTTGAGAGGTGTAGCTACAGCTGGTAGGCTGATGAAGCTGTGTAAACAGTCCAGCACCTCAGTGATATACTGGCTGAGGATGTCCTCCTTGTGTGGTATTCCTTTATACTAAAAAGCCATATCCTGGTGTGGGTACAGAGTGCATTCTGCTGAGTAGAGATGTCCATTACATGTGTGGTATATTTCACATAGCACTGTAATTTCCAGGTATGTCAGTGGCAGAGCAGTACAGAGTAATGTAGTGAGCCACTGACAGACATTTGTTTATAGGTTGATAGGTTGATATGAGGTTACTAGGGTATTGGGCCTGATACCCTTATATCCCTCACAGATGACAGTGTAGCCCATGTTAAGACATGTCAGCACCCAAAGCCCCTGTCCAGCAGGGGCATAGGTGGAATCACAGAATTGTATTTTCTGTTTCCCATGCACTTATACAGGGAGTACTTCAGAAGGGGTATTGTGACACTCAGCTTGATGTGGACAGTGAGGGTAGTCCACTGATTGGGGAGTTTGTGGGACACATCTGTCACACCAATAAGCCCTATTGATATCACAGGCTAGGTTGATGGTGCATCTACAGGTTGTTCGACTGGGCCTTGCCTTCCAGTAGTGCATCAGTCCCATCATGGAAGGGTCTGATTTGCTTTGTATACCAAACAGAGGTCACCCCTGTGGAGTCTGTATGGGACTGAGTAGATGGACAGTGTTGTTATCTTATCTGTGTTGGATAGGTATTTGGGGTGCTGGAATCTCCCTGTGAGGAACCTTTGTGGTCTCTTCAGCTGCTGCATGTGCTTTGTGAGGTAAATGCCAAAGGGGCTTTGTACAAAACAATTGACCTTATAAGCTTAGAATACATGGCTCTTATGATCTCTTTGTTCCTGGATGAGATACCCTTACTTTTGAGTGGGCCCATCTATGAAGCTTTCTGTACAACAGAAGTAACATGCTGCACAGACTTCAGGTTGCTATCAACCTGGGTGGCCAAATGCCTTAGTACTGATTGTGTATGTAGGACATGATTGTTAATGTGATAATATGTGCATCAGTCCCATCATGGAAGGGTCTGATTTGCTTTGTATACCAAACAGAGGTCACCCCTGTAGAGTCTGTATGGGACTGAGTAGATGGACAGTGTTGTTATCTTATCCGTGTTGGGACATCCGTCTCCCTGACGGTGATGATGATTCATCTGCAGGCATTCAGCTTGAGGCCATGTTTCTGGCACAGTCATTTGTTTTGGTGAAACTGTTGTAGAACGTCCACATCAACTTTGGATATTGATGACTGTTCCCAGCTTGCAGTTATCTGCCAACTTGGTCAGCGATAGGCCAGTATTTTTGGCCTGCACCTCAGGAAAGTATATCTCGTATACCAGAGGGCCTCAGACCAATCCCTGTGGTATGCCACTTATTACAGGTGTAATGCTTGAGTTGGCTAACCCTATTATGATCATGTAGGGTCTCTCAATGAAGCAGTTTGCTACCCATCTGATAACATATGGATTGCTGCCTAGTTGACAGAGTTCATGTACTATGGCCAAGTGGGGAATAGTGTGTAAGGCTTTGGCCAAGTCAAGGTGGCCGGAGTACACCATCTTTCCTTTATTGGCTGTTTCAGGGAAGTCATCCAGAGTTCACTGACATAACTCCCCTTGAGAAAGGAAGACTGTGTGTAGTCAATAATTTAGTGTTTGCCAATGTCCCTGTTAATGAGGTCCATGATGGTCCATCGCATGGCCTTGCAATCAAGCTGGTTAGGCTGATGGGTCTTTAATTTCACAGATCAGTGAACACTCCACCTTGGTGTACTGGGATGACAGTGTCTGTCCACCACTCAGCTGTGACAAAGGCGGTACTCAGGCTTTGGTTGTGTAGGGTGCATAATGATGCTGCCATTTCATGCCTGGGTTCATGTAGGTTGCATGCTGGGATGTATTCGGGTCCCATGGAGGCTGTCTTCTTGGCTTTGAGAAGGCAGTGATGGCCTGTTCCCTAGTGGTAAGGGTTGAGTGGTCAGGTACAGGGGATGTCATGCTTTCCTGATGGGGGGAAGAGGGGAGACATTTCCGCTGAATCTGTCAGCCAGTAGATTGGCTATATTTACAGCATTTGTGTCTGTGGTGTCCTTGACCACCAGTTCTGCACAGATCTGGGAGCTTTCTTTGGGAATGCAGACAATTGTGAGGAAGGCCTTATGACTGTCTGTCTTAGATGTGGGCAATTTGGACCTGGGGATGACTGTAGAGGATTTCAGTGGTGCACTTATTTGTTTTTTTTTTTTCAGGCTAGGGGTGATTACTTCTAATTGTGCACTTGCTCCATCTTGATCCTGGAAAGCAATGTCATCCTTCTGTTACATAGTTCCTTTATTGCAGATGTTTGCAGACTGGTTTACTCCCCCTTGTGGATGATGATGTTGTCCTGTCAGGTATTCCTGATTCTATGCAATTGTATATATATGCTGGTATAGTACTTTTGTGTACATTTGGACATTGGTGCCTGTTCCTCCAGTGGGGTAGTGGGCTGTTCAGCTGTTTATACCATCCTTCTGGTGGTTGTGCTCAGCTTAGGAGACATTTTTGTTTTCCCATTGCTAGAGGGGCTCAGGAGAGCTGGTGATATCGAATGTGACAGCTTTTTTGCCGAATATCGTTAGGGAGGATAATACCATAGGGCTGTTGCAGTGGTTAATCATGTTAGTTACTGCGAAGGCCGACATATGTATCACATCTTGTGGGTTTATCAAGTAGATGTCCTTAAGATTTAGCATTGATAAGATGGGGGAATCTCTGTGCATTTCTGTTCTGGCATGGTTGGTTTTCCAATCAGTGATTGTGAAATATAAGTCAGCCAGGATCAGGGTAACAGGTTGAATCTTGCTAGATTTGTAAAGGGCCAGATGTGGGGGCTGGGTATCATGAGTCAGATATGTTTTCTTGTAGCTACCTATAATTTGCATAGTGGTCTTGTCATTGATTGACTGCACTTGAGTGTCTCTTGTGTGTGTCAGACTGCTTGTCCAGCATGGAAGTGTGTGCCTGATTAATATACCTTTATATTCCACCCTCCTTTGGCTTTGCTGTGGACATTCTGGGGTCTGATATGTGATAGGATGAGTGATCAGGTAAGGATGGTTGGCTCCCCGCAGCTGTGGCCCAGGTTTCTGTGAGTGCACAAATGTCACCATCTGAGAGGGTTACAAATGCTTGCAATGAGTGCATTTCCATGCTTAGACTCATAGCATTTAGCAGCATGGCCTTTACATCTGGAGTTTGTTTAGTGTTATTTGTTGGTAGTACTGACCCCATATCTTTCCCTAAAAAGGCACTATGGGGGGAGGTAAGCAGCTTTGCCAGAGGCCTGAAGGCCAAGTGAGACAGATGCAGGCCTTCACTAGCAAAGCAGCATGGTCTGTCAGTCAAATTTCCCAGGTTGCCAGGCAGTGGATCCCCCTGGGATGACACCAGTAAGTAAGCCGCTTGTTACTGACAATCATTTTCTGTTTGTATTGGGCCATCATTCCAGGTGACAATAGAATGCTGCTTAAAGCTAGGGACATACCTGCATGGGACAAATATTCAGCAAGCTGAAGCATGTCTGTCTTTCTATAGTCCAGGGAGGTAAATCTGATATCATTCACACTGCCATGGACTAGATCAGAGTGATAACAGTACCTGTTGTGGAGTGACCTGAGTGCATGTGTAATATGGTGGATTCTGGTACCTGGCAGACAAGTAAGCATGACTTTCTGCTTATCCAGCCTGGTGAGAGGCACATCTGTGTGTGTCACGATGGAGTCTCCTATGAGTAATATGTTGGGTTTATGGTAAGGCCTTAGTGGTTGCTAGACACTGGTGTGTTGACTATGCATGTTCTGTGGTGTGTAGGTTTGGGGAGGTCCCATGTAGTTTTGCCTCTGGGGTGTCGTTTGTTTGTGTTTTTTGTTTTGTTGATGACATTCACTTATGTGGGTGTGTTGTGTAGTTGTGGGTGATGTTTACTGATTCCATACCCTGCAGGGAACCTATGTTACTGGATGATTTGTTCTGGTGTGCACATTTTCCATTCATCTGTCTAGTGGTTCTCCTTCCCCTTATGTTTGTCTCTTTGTCCTTCTGTAGTCAAGTCACAGGCTTTGGCCACAGTGGCTGCTGTTATGTATTTGTTTTTGTGGTGTGAGCGGGGTAGATGCCGTAACATCACAGGGTTATGGGCTTCACACCTCTGAGTGTACCTATTTATTAGGTTGTCCATCATTGCACCACCCCATCTGGTGTGGTCCTCAGATGGTTTGCGTTGCTATGTTATTATAAGGCTACATGTTGGCCCTAGGTGTCAACCTGTCACAGACTGACATCTGGACAGGCCCATATAGACACAGGCCCAGACATGGGGACAGGGTGTTAACAATGCTCTGCCAAACATAGACAGTTGGGAAACTTGTTTGGTATTTGCTTGCTTTTTCCTTATGGGTATGATGTCTGCTTCTCCACTGATGTTTTGACATGAACCTTTCTTGTTTTGCAAATAGTTTTGCAGCCAAATGCAATGTTTGGACAAGCATAAAATATATATTGGCATACCTGTGGTCCTTCTTTGACAGCGTGTCATTCCATGGGTATGGATGGTGGCTAGGGACTTGTTGACAATGCTGACACAGAAAGGTGGCAGCCATTTATATCCTGGCAGTACACTAACTTTTAGGTACCTGCTGTCCTACTAGTCATCATATCTTTCAAACTCTTAGAGCCAGAAATCTGGAGAAAGCCATAAATAATTGGGTGACAAAGGGCCAAAAATAGGGACAGGTGTTAAATATTGCCCTTACAAACGTAGATATCTGCTACAGTAGCAGGTTTTGCATTAGCATGCATTTTTCTAAAGTGTATGGAGTCTGAAACTAAAATCTGTTCATTATTTTCTGACGTTAGTCTTTAATGATTTGCCAGTGATTTGCCAGAAAAACACAATTTCATGACAAACAACAAAATTATGATGCAAAACTGTGGACATTCTGCAGAAGTCTGTGTAGTTGAGAGGTATGCTAGGCACCGTGTAGGTTACCCTGAGCTGTGTACTGTCCATATGAGTGTGCCCCTGTCCCTAACTTGTCCATATTTCCTGCAGTAATGGATATTGACTTCTGGACAGTGTGTACATGTCCTACTGTAGGTGTAGCTGACATGCAAAATAGTTGACACAGAAAGTCTGGGAACATGGGTCCTGTCAATCACATTACTGTACCTAGGCCACTAAGCAACAACAACCAAGAGCAAGTTCTGCCCACTTCCTAACAGTATTAACAATGCATATACATAGCTCATTGACCCTTGCATACTGTGGAAATGCGACAAACTATCAAGCTGATTGGGACAACTCTGGGAATGTGTGCTCTGCTGCTACTACCCTACAAACATACATGTTGCCGCATTTCAACGGTTACACTGGTGTGTTGGGGGGCATACCTGTCAATTGTACACATTTGCACAGACTGAGCAGATGTTGGCTTTACTTTTTGACTCCATTTAGCATAGTGTTGTGCCTGCCTTGGAGAATGCTGGCATATCACTAAAGACTGAAAGTTAGGATGTAATGGCAGACATTTGAGTTTCAGACTTCCTGCCCTTCAGAGACTTCATGCAACTGCAAGACCTGCTGTGATATCACTGTGTAAGTCTGTAAGAGGACTATTTCATCATTGTCCCTATATGTGGTCCTTTGCCAGAAATTTCTTAATGGATTTCTATGACTGACTTACGGAGAGAGGCTGAGGGGTGAGTATGGGATCCCAACATTGACATCCATGCATGTGACCTATGACCACCCCAGTTTATTTGTCCCCCACATGCACTGCAGTGAGTTTTGTCAGCTAGGGGACTACTGCATACTCTGCAGAAGCCAGTATTGGGTGGATGTTTCCTGTTGTCCCACATAGCTGTCAGTTGTCTACTGCTATCCCAGTAGGCTACCCCATTCCCTTGCATACTTGCAGCAGTACCTGAGATATGCCACCAAAATGTAGTACTACATTCATCTATTGTTAAGAAGAGTGACTTACCTTGTGCTTGCAGCAGTTGTGAGGATGGTGCTTGAGGGCTGGCTCTGTCAGATGCACACAGTACACAGTCTATACATGGCAAGGTACAGGTAGTGTGATGTGTGTGGTATCCATTTTACTGTGTGTGCAAGTTGGAGTGCTGTCAGTCCCTGGGTCCCTAAGTTGTCAGTGTATGTGCTATGTGTTGCCTCTTTGCTAAGGCTAGGCATACTGGGCATCCATCCATCCGCCTACAGGGGCAGGCTCAGGCGGTTCCTCCTTTGCGTACCCCTGTGCCTGTGGAGGCCTTGGCAATGGTGGGGGGCTGTGTGTCCCTTCCCTGTGCTGTTCCTGCTGCAGCTGTTTCTGCAGGATCATATTGTGTAGCACGGCACATACTAGCAACATTGCAACCATGTGGCTGGAGAGTACTACAAGGCTCCACCAGATATGTCAAGGTAGTGGAACTGTGACTTGAACATCCCAAATACATGGTCTATAATGTTCATAATTTGTACATGTGCCTCATTATGGCATTCTTCAGTGTGTGTGTGTATGTGTGGGTGCATTTCTGATGGGTGTCATCATCCATGGTTCCAGTGTGTAGCCAGCATCCCCCACCAGATGGCCATATGGGATGTACCTGGTACAGCTGTGAGGCATGCCAGATGTGGGAGTCATAATACATGCCAGGGCTGCCAGCACACACAGTGATGATAATGTCCTGGGCATTGCACACGACCTAGCAGTTGATGAAGTGATAGCCCTTGCTGTTGACATACACTCTACTGTCTTCTCTGGGAGGTGCTTTGATGTGGACATGAGTGAAGTCTATGGCACCCAGTACCTCTAGGTAGTCTGCTACACTGTGGAAGAGACTCATATTGCTGGTCCTCTCCTCAGGGGTGCTGGGGAAATACATGTGCTCACAGACATGTGGTCGCATGGCATCCAGGAACTGGTGGAGTACCCTGGATGCAGATGCCTGTGAGACCTCCATGATGTCCCCAGTAGGTCTTTCGAAAGTACCTGTAGCTAGTATTGTTAGGGCTACCCATACCTTGGTTTCAACTCTGATGGGTTCCCCTCTGTTTGTTCTGAGTCTGAGATGAGGCCGGCAGAGCTTGGTGAGTTGCTGAAGTATGTCCCTGTCCACCCAGTAGCACTCTAGTATTTCCAGATCATATAGCCCCTGGAAGGTTACCCTGCGTCTGAACACTCTTCACCTCCAGGGTCTAGGCAAGTTGTCAGCATTATCCTCATCACCACCTTTAGTCTGTAGCACATATAGATTTAGCAAAGTAGCAGCAGCCCCTAGCATTTTTTCAGTTAAAATTCCCAAATGTGTACACCAATGGTGCACGTTTTGTGGGAAAAAACAGACTGAAAGGTGCTTAAATACTTTACACTGATGTGCTGTAGATGCTGCCTGTGTGATTGGCTGACTATGATACATTCCACCTGCCAGCTATATTACTGAGGGTATTGAATGGGCCACTGTGAGTGGCATAATCTGTATTAGTGATTTGTAGTTCATTTCCTTTACTCTGCCATTTCTTTTTTTTCTCTATTTCGGCTGTGTTTAAGCACTGTGGTGTGCCACACAAACTGCTTTACCTAGTGCTACATAAAAAAGGCCCTCCCCTGCACACGAACACACATATTATTTCTTGAAGCAGCTAAGCACAACTAAACAGCCTCAGGCGCACCCCCTTGCTTAGCTGTGCTTAGCTGAGAGCAAATAGGAGCCACGGAGGTCCAGTGTGCTTACACCAAGCATGACACACCCCCTTTTCATTTCAGTTGCTTCTTCTGCTTACACCACCAACTTATAGCTGCTACACGGTTAGGTACCTGTTGACACAGTCTCACATTTTGCTATTCAATAAATTTAGCTCATTTACATACCCCACTGCCTTAGTCCCTAGTTAAAAAAACAGCAACAAACTGATTAATGCTCCACAAAAAGAAGAATAAATCCATGAACTTGCAAGCTAGTAATACAAACTTTTTATTCCATAAAGCACTTTTTGTCTGGTTGGATAGCTAGACTTCTTCAGATGCAATTAAATATTCAAAACACAGTATATAACATGAACATCAGTCAGCTGATCCGCCCTACTAATTAGAACAGCTGATCAACACCAACCAATGCATATACATACCCTCACAGTCTAAACCAAAATGCCTTAAACACACATACCATGAATTATATCTACTTCTAGTTAAGTTAATTAAAACCTACTAACATATTTATTAATTTAAGTCATAGTTTATATATCTATAAATATTCTAAACACATTCTAAAAACTTATAAAATACTTACTATTATATACGAAAAGTATAAATGTCAGAAACCATACCTGTAAATGAGTTTCTGACTTTAATTATATACATACTCAAAAACCATATAATTTAAACAGACTAAAACAGTTAAACTAATGATGCAAAACTCATACATCGCTCCTACTGGGACAACTCTACTTAATACAATAACATAATATAATATACATAACATATAAAATTCATAAAATGTTTGCTATGTAAAATAATACACATATCTGCCCTAAAAAGTTTTTAAAAAACTGCTTTAAAAATATATAGCTATAATTATCTTAAAAGACTTTTAAGTTTTAAAATACATTTGATAGAATACGTCTCATTAATACCTGGACAGAGACATGCAAACGTACGTAGTTGCCAAAATAATTCCATTTTTTCAAGTAACTATATAGTACTGGGCCACCTCTAGCATCTGAGGTTACACATTTTATAGCTCTAAACATAAAACCATGATTGGGAAAAGAGTGAGTATGTCTAGCTAAGGCATTGTCTAATTTGTTGTTTCTAATGCTATACAAATGTTCATATATTCTGTCCCTCAACCTTCTATCAGTCTTTCCGATATAGAAGGCAGGGCAGCTGTAGCACTTAGTAAGATAGACCATTCCTTTTGTATTACAATCAAGCCTATGTTTAGTAGTATATCTAACCCCTCTGACAGAGAAATTCGTCCCTACCTCTATGTGTCAACAATATGGGCACATATGACATTTATACATGCCCCCATGTTTTGTACTAAAATTTATCGGTTTATGAGTTTCTAATAGATTCTTCTAATTCCTACCTTTCTTAAAGACTACCTTAGGAAAATCATGTATTTCTTTATCAGTAGGTAGGTCTGTTTTAAAAAATTCCCAATTCTTTTGTATTATGTTTACAAAATCATAGCTATCCATATAAAATGTGAGAATAAGACTACATGGATCCACATGTTTGCTAGGTAGCTCATCCAATAAAGTGCCCTCTTGGTCAATAATACTATCTAAACCTATATTGTCGGGTTTAAGGACTAAAATAGGTCTATAAATACCTAAACTTCTCTTTTTTATTTATTACCTCTATGCTTATTTCATCCAATAATGCATCCGGATAGCCCCTATTTTTAAACATTTTTACTGGTTTGTTACATTCCTCCAAAAAGTCCTGTTCATCTGAGACCATTTGGGCTGCCCTTACTAGTTGTCCTTTTACTACTGAACATTTTTGAAATGATGGGTGGCAAATACTATAATGAAGGAATGTATTGGAATAAGTTTCCTTTCTAAATACACTTGCTTTCCAGCATTTGTTTATCCTGTCCTTTCTTAAATCTATATCAAGGTAAGATATTCTATCACTGTTAAAACACTATCTCCCGGATTCACGAATCCTCCGTGTAAGACTAAATAAGTCTTACTCGGAGACTGCAGTTGAACGGTATGACATCAGCGTGCCATGAATATTCATGAGGGCATGCTGACTCCACTCCAAGTCTAACACAGACTGTGCAAGAAAGCAGGGGGCGTGTCCGACTGCCGAGCAGTCCAAAGGTCCACGCCCCTGCAAGTGTCTGAATTGTAAAATGTCAACACACAAGAGCGAGTCCAATCAAATGTCCACGTACCCAACACCACACTCCCTGACATTGTAAACTCCCAGCACAGTTATAAAAAGTAAAACTTTAATTTTTTTTTTTCTAATTCCCGATATAGCTGCCCGTATTTGCGCATGTGTGCGTGGGTGTGCCCATTGCTTAGCTGCAGTTAGCAATCTCGACATGGAAGAGCATAATAAGGAATGTTTATGCAAATTACACCAAATAGCAATAGCGTAGTGGTAGAGTCTTCACACAAAGAGGAGGCATTCACGGTTGAAATGATGGGTGGCAACTACTATAATGAAGGAATGTTTTAAATTAGTATATGAAAAATACCTGACATATATGATTAAAATTTTACTAAAAAGCATTGAAATGGCCTATGTATCAGTGAACAAAATGTATATTTATAAAGGATCCTGACATATAATTGCCGGCAGTTAAGCAACACTTTACCCAGCGCAACATAGTTGCCCGTAGATAAGCAGCGCTTTACCCAGTGTAATAGAGTTGCCCGTAGTTAAGCAGCGCTGTACCCAGCGCAATAGATTTGCCCATAGCTAAATAGTGCTTTACTCAGCACAATCGGTTTGTGTGAAGGTGCGCGCCGCACCAACCAGTGCACCATAGGGAAACGTTGAGCAAAGTTGCCTAAACACAGCCACGTCCCCTAGCCTGTCTGAACAGTAGTAAAATAAAAAGCAATGACATGCTACGAACTTGGGACACTGTGCACCATAATCAAAGTACTGAACCACTAAGCCATGACAGCTTAGGATAAACAGCCACTGTTAACATACATATACTTATAAATGGTAGATTAACCATTGCTAAGCAGGTCTGCAGTCAGCCGAGAATTTTCAAAAATGGCCAATCACAAAAAAGTGCGGGAAATGTGTCATATTTAAGCCCCAAAGGCAGGAATACTCGCCATAACTGATTGTAGCTCCCATCTGCAGTTAGAATGGCTGGTGCTGGAGAGGGTACACACTTTAGAGCGCAACACTGGGGCATCGAGGACTCAAAATGCATGGTTTGGCTCCTTGTTCACCATCATGAGTCAAGACTCCTGCAGGGCCAGTTCCAAGGGACGGAGTACAAAGCAGAGGCTTGGAGCCGGTTAGCTCATGACCTCACCAGTGTCACAGGTGTTCCTCAGACTGGTGAGCAGGTTTGTCACCACCACCATGCAGACCTGAGGAGATGGGAGCAGGACCTACTGAACCAATGGCTACAGGAGGCCCGTGGGATGCACGATGCCCCACTACTGAGTAGGTAGCCATGGAATGCAGTATGTAAGACATTTATTCTATATAATGGATAGGTATGTCTCAATATCCATTCATTTACTTCAAAGCTGCAGGTGTCCATGCTGCAAATCAGCAAGCCTATGCAGATAGGCTGCTAAGGCTGCACCACCAGGCAGGTTAGTAATTATTCTGCATGTATTGTTATATAAAATAGGTGAGAGAGCCTGAAAGAAATTGTTGTAGCCCAATAATACAGCCATAAAATGCCCTGAATAATTCCTCTGCATGTACTGTTATATAAAATAAGTCAGAGCGCCAGAAAAAGAGTGTAGTAACCCATTAAGAAAGGTAAAATATGTCCGGAATAATAGCTCTGCATGTACTGTCATATAAAATAAGTGAGTGAGCCTGAAAAAGAGTGTTCTAACCTATTAATAAAGGTATAATATGTCTTGAATATGTCTTCCATATGCACTGTAATATCAAATAAAGGAGAGAGCCTGTGGAAAAGTGTGTAATGTAATTAATAAAGGTATAAAACCTGGAATGTGTCTGTGTCACTTACTTTGAAATGTTGTTGTACCCTTGCATTATACAAAAAGTACTGTTTTAATAAGTGCTGGCAACCCACAGTTGGGCAGTCACATCTAAAGTGGTTGATGGAAGTGCCAGTAGCTGTGAAGAATATATGCAGTCCTCAACAGTCAGTTAATGGCTGGCATGCATAAGTAAATCTGGCACACGAGTAGCTTGTTAATTTGTTCCCCAGAAATGTGAGTGTGCTACACGAAATGTAGGGTTCTGTACAAATTTAACTGAAAATGTCATGTGAACACATCCAGATATGTAGATAAAGAAATATAAATAAAATCAATAACTATGTAGCATTAACATCTGCATCTTGGACAGTTAGTATGTCAGATATAGGTCAGGTATATAATGAACTAGCCAAACCCATTACACAACCTAATGCATGTTGGCAAGTGTAATAATACATGTAGGGGATATACACCTGCAGTAAATAGGAATGCAGTGTAGACTAAAAGTACTTATAATATGTTAATTGAGGTCTCTTTCTACACCCTACTGTATGTGCATAAACAATGCAATTCCACACCTCAATGGATATGTGTAATCTCAAAACATTTGTTGGGACATATGTTTTATTGTTCTATAAATATCTGCATTCACTATGATGCATGTGCCATGCTCAACACCACAATCACGGTGGCCTGTTGCCATCAATCATCCCTGCATGCTGTTGGAATGTCCACTGCCGTTCAATATATGCATGTGTTATGCTTGCTGTTCAACTTTTGGAACCTTGGTGTGTTGGGTTAATGGGAATAGTACTGCACCTAATCACAGAATGTATGGAAAGACCAGTCCCAGCTGACCCACTTGTCCCTCCTCAGCGAGTGCTCCTGGCACCAGCAGGTTCGGTGTCCAGCCCGGGCTCCCCTCCTCCGTTGGTACTGTGCCACCTTCGGGTAGAAGTGCTGCAGGGGATGGGGCTAGCCCCCCCCCCGTGCAAGCGTGGGTGGAGAAAGGCCACCTGTCACCCTTCGAAGAGTCCAGGTTGTGGTGCGTAGGGAGATCCAGCGTTCAGTCGCTGATCCCCTATGCCAGCTCAAGGCGAGAGTGGCGCATCTCATGGGTGAGCCTGCCTATCCTACACAGCCCCCAGCACAGCCACCCTCGGGGCTGTGAAGGTGCAGTGGTGACTGCCCATGGGTGGGGATCTCAGTTCCACTGTTACCATCTGTGGCCTCATGGGCTTGCGATTTCCAAACATCCATCCCCGTCAATTGTGTTCACCCACCCCATGTGTCATACATCTCCCCTGCATGCATCTTCTTTGTCTTGTCTGTTTACCTCCCCAACCTACCTACCTACCCAAACATACCTACTTCCTCTACCTCACTTTCCACTCTCACCTGAAAAAAAAAAAAAAGGGCAATCTGTACCCACAAAACAATTATGCCCCATACATAGCTGCCCATTTCGCACACATGTCCTCTGGACATGTAAACTGATAATTATAATTGGCAGTACAACATACTTTGTTGTCCTCACCCCTCTCCCAGGGGTGGAAGGTTTCAAATTTCACTCCAAATTGATTGCATATGCACAGCTGTTGCTGGTAAAGAAATGGGAAGCTATGGACCTTCCCTACACCCGTCCTGCATATCCTGAGCTTGTTTTCCTACTGTCTTTACCTCTTTGTGCCCCCTTTTTCACCACTTTCCTATCTCCCCATTTTCTTTTCTTTCAAAGAAATTAGCGCGGGGGTTAGCGGGAGTAAGCACTTCTAAGCAGTAGTTAGCAGGTTTGAGCGAGTGTGCGCATGTGTGCGCTTAGCTAAGCATTGCTAAACATTGCGTAAACTCGCACAAACCCGCTTACAACTGCTTAAAAGTGCCTTAGTCACTCTGCATGGCAGGGTCCTTGTTCTGCTGAGCAGCAAAATAAAACACCTCTGTCAGTCTCAAACCCTGGACCTTGGACACACTAGACTGCATGAAGTACCACTAGACCACAGTAAATTTACAACATGTTGGTGCTGTAATACATATATCATGCATTACAATGAGTGAATGTAAAGGGAAAATAGGAATGTCATAACACAAATCTTGTTCTGTGGATCTTTACCAGCAGGTGTTGTGGAAATGCATGACATGACTGTGAAAAGAGAACCAGCCATTCTAGCAGGAAATAATGTTACAGTAGCACTTTACAAACCCCACACAGTATCAGAGCAGGATAAACACTGGCATATTTGAATAGGGCAGAGGCCATACTTCCCAACTGTGACTGCTTTTCAGGGATGTCCCTGATTCCTAAACAAATGTTAGCTATGTCCCTCAGAATCCCTCTGAAAAGTACTGACGGCAGGCCGAAGAGTGGGGAATTACACTTAATGAATAATGTCAAAAAGTAATAGTACACACTGCATGCATGTCAGGAAAGGTGTATTAATACATATGCCCTGATTCCCTCACAGTCCCAACTTAATGTCTGTAATATATTACAGGTGTACCCCACTTAAATGTACCTTTCCATGAGGCTGTTCAAATATATACCTGAGTGTATCAGAGGCCTGGCAGAGGCAGAAACACACAGGCATTACAGCTTGTCTGCTGTTACACACTCTGCAAATAGCTTTGGAATGAGTCCCACAAGCATACTCTTATGAAGGAGTATAACACAGAAATATCAAAGGATGTAGCCATGTACTGTTAGCAACCAACTGTGACAATGCCACTGTTCCAGTGCAGAAAAGGCTGGTGTGGTGCACAGATAAAGAATAATAGGCCAACCTCTGGCTACCATCTGGATATGTCCACAAGTGGGAGCTATGCAGACAGACTACTTGCCTTGTTAGACTAACAGGTACACAGCAACCCTGCATGTTCAGCAAAATAAACATCACACAATAATATATAATGCTCTCTGTACTTCTGCACCCCTACCCAAAAGAACAATATACCTGTGTATTCAGGCTCTACCAAGGATGTAGGTAAGCATACTCAGTACTGAAATGTGTCCAGTTGTCTTGAGCAGCCTGTGCTAATGTCAACACAAATAAACAAGAAACTGTTCAGAGGTGAGGTAATTAATATTTACAGTATAGTAGTTCAAAAACAGTTCATGTGCCAGAGGAACACATTGCAATAACTACTTTTGTATGGCAGTTAATTGTCTAATTAGAAAAGAAAGTACATACTCCCATGTATCTTGTATAAGCATGTGGAGGGGTGAGTAAAAGTCTACACTGACAAGTGTGTACTACAAGTAGCGACATTCAGGTTTGAGTAGAACATGCAAATCACTGGCTACAACACTAGCTTCAGAGATAAGAAATATATCAACCTTCTGACTGACACAACGGTGTCCACAGCAAATAAGCATGGGCCCTCTTTGGAAAGCTGAAAGGGCTATGCCGACCTAACCTAGCATTTTATAGCAGTGGGCTGCTAAGACAGTGAGTAGTGCAATTACCACACAGCAGGTGGCATGCAATTACTGAATGGTGGGCACCAATTGGTGTAGAGGCCATCACATGCACATGTGCAGATACCTAGAAAAGCAGGCTGTACCTGCTGTCTACACATGCAATAATCTCATTGCAGCAAGAGAGAGAGAGAGAGAGAGAGAGAGTGAGAGAGAGAGAGAGATAGATAGATAGATAGATAGATAGAGAGATAGAGAGATAGATAGAGATAGAGACAGAGACAGAGACACAGACAGACAGACAGAGAAACAGAAAAATAAAGAGTAACAGACAGAGAAAAGCAAAAGGAAAAAAAAAAACATAACCTTGAAAAACAATCTGAAGACAGCAATACAAACAAAAGGTATGTAACACATATGTATTTGCTGGCATGTAGTAGATGTTTATGAAGAGTACTCATCATACTGTGAATCATCCATATGTGGCAGCAGTACGTATCTCTATGTATCTGTACATGTGCATAGGGCAAGGGACATACTGCAACTGTTTGTGAAGGGTGCACATATATACGTTGTTGAAGGTTGTTATGTGCATATGTCTATGTAGGTTGTAGTGTGTGGAAAAGACAATAGCATGCAGTGCTGGTATATGACATGTGGTGGTTAAACACTGTGTGTATGCTCTGTCATTTATGCAGTGTTGTAGCCAGTGAGGCCTGCTAAAGCTACATGGGCTGAGGACACCTTCAACGTAGTCTGCACAATACTGTGCAATATTATTACATAGCTGTATATCTCACAACTGTCGCATAAGTGCTATTCCCACCATGAATAGTGGACTGTATATGTGCCTATATGTACATCTATATGTACAGCAATGGAGGTTTATATGTATGTGTGTATGTATGTGTGAGTATATATATATATATATATATATATATATATATATATATATATACATATAGATAGATAGATATGTAGATATATATAGATATACTATAGATATATATAGATATATACAGATATATACAGATATATATATATATATATATATATATATATATATATATATATAGATAGATAGATAGAGGGAGAGAGACATGGGGCATACATACAGCGACAGGTGCCTGGTGACCAAGGTATGGACTGAAGCTCAGTGTTGACACTGCAGTGCCATCCCTTTTTGCCAGAACACTGTACCCATTAACTACCACTTAGGTGGTAGTCTACCTAACACCGAAGGTGTGATAAGGGAACATGGGACACAAGTGGACAGTAGCCTCCCCTTTGATAATCACATTGCCACACTGGTCATGTACTCTGCCCACGTGGTACACGTCATCACAAAAGGTGTGTCATCTAAGGAAATAGAGGTCAGTGTTCCCCTCTACGTATCACACTTAAAACCTATTAGAGAGTACAATGCCAACTACAGCAACTGGAAAGGCCACAGACATACCTCACAAAGAGTAATACCGGCCTCAAACAGATGCCCTATGCAGGCCAACTCACAAAACCACAGCTACTCTGTGTTGCATACCGCCTACCCAGACGTGACCTCTGCCTAACATACTGAGCTATGTCACACCCATAGCTGTTGGACATCACAACATATTACAATCCCTCCCAGATACATGCTCCAGGGCCCTAAACCTTGTCAGCACACTAAACAGCACATGCTGGAGGGATAGAGTCCTAACTCAGAGACATGCCATACTCTGGAACAAACCACCTATCAATAGCAAACAAAGCTCCTCATTAGCAGTTGTCATAAATACTCCTGATGATTGTTTGGGAGATAGGAAATACACCCCGCGAATCACGTCTGTGGCTCTGGTTGACAGGGGCAAGTTAAATTAAATTACATGTGTGTCAAAGGCCAGGGTAGTGTATGGCTAGGCTGCTGTAGGCCCTAGGGCCAATAGCGTATTATCTACCCATGACACAAAGCACACACACATGTACTTAGTGCAATAATTGCTATGTGAGGTTGACTGAGTGTGATGGTGAATGTGTTGGTGAATGTGTGCAAGGTCTGTAATGGTGTGATAGCTTAGTGTGACATTGTTTCTGTCATCTTAGTTTGTATCCTAGCTGTGATCACAGAAAAGATGTGTATGCTATTGCTAGGCAGAAAAAGTAGTATGGCATATGGTGTGACGTAGTCCCTTGTTGTCGACTGTGGTGTCCCGTTGTAGGCTAAAGCAATACATGTATGCTTAGTGAGTGGTACTGCTGGTGAATCCAACTCCCATATGAACTGTAGTACTACCTGAAGCTGTAGGCCTAAACAGAACAGTATGGTGTATGTTCACATTGCTTGGAAACTGTTTTGTGTTATCCCTGTAGTCCTCACAGATTACATACCTCAGGCATAAGGTTTTGTAAGTAGTGACACACAGTACTGTATGGTACACAGGTAAAGCTCACCTGGGTTGGCATACATTTGTGTGTGGTATGCATGTCTGATGTGTGCAATTATGCCTATACCATGCCCTCAATCATTTCTGTGTTACATGGTATACGTGTGTATCTAGAGCCATGTATAGTCTACTACAACAGTATGCCACCTATATCAATAACTGTGCACTTATGTTAGGCAGGGGTTTGGCATCAATGACTGCTGTGGTATACTGGTAATACTGTAACTGTACTTTACATTCATTGCAATGGATGACATCATTCTCCATCCATTAGCTTGATATATACCTCCTGTGGCTAGGTGGTGCATTGAGTCACATACAGTGTGCCATGTACTGTTGTATAGTCTGACATACTGGTTTCACTTTGTTGCTGTGCAGAACATGGTTTAGTATATAGTATGTGACAGGCACTGCCAGGCAGTTGTTGGCTGAGCAGTGATATGTGGTATTAAAAGTGTATATCTACTGACAGCCAATAGGGTGCTATATATGGCATTTCATTGATGTCTGTACTTTAGAATGTTAAGTGTGCCACATGACTTGCTCACAATTATTGTTTTATTGTCTTCCAGGGACAAGTCTCACAATCGAAAACCCGCGTACTCCCCTGAAGAGGAGGAAGTCATCCTTGATGTCTTAATACAACATCACAACCTGCTGTTCTCCAGAACCAGCCAGGACCAGCATGGGCGCACTGCACTGTGGCAGGATTTTGTCCATCGGGTGAATGATGTAGACATGCATAATCGGACTTATAAGCAGGTACGCCATCACTGCAGTGATTTAATCAGACATACCCGGAGCATGCCTCCGATGTCCACAGACAACAGCTTTCCACAGGTGGTGGTGCAGCAACACATCCACCCCTCACCAGAATGGAAGAGCTGCTCCTCAGCATGTTGGCTCCTGGCCAACCACTACAACAGACATGTGTCATCATGGAGGCCGGAGTCACCCAACACGTCGACTCAGAGCGTGCAGGTAACATGGCATATCTGTAGACTACTGTTAGCTCGATTGTTAGAACATGCATTTATCAGATGTGTACTGTGTATTTAGAAGATGTGAAGCCTGGTGTCATGCAATACTGATAATTTGGTGCATAATCTGTATGCCTGTGACTGTCACCTGTTGTACTACTGTAAAATTGCAAACTCACAGCAGCAATGCCATAGTTGTTGACACTGACAAACTGTCTCATATCCTTGTAGGTCCCTCTGGTATGATAGCAAGACAGCAGACCCATGCTGGTGAGTGTTCTACATTTAATATAGCATATAACATGTGCATGTCATAGGAGAGTTGTAGGCCATATACACATGTAAAACACCTACACATAATGCATGCTCTGCATGTCCTCTGTGGGACTATGCACATCCCAGTAACACGAGTAGCTGCCTCAAACACATGCAATACACAGAGCATCCCAACCAATTGTGGTACACTCTAGAGGACACTGTATAGGCAGAGTCAATACACATGCATACAACATACGCCACTTTGTCATACGCAGTAAGTGTTAATATGATTCACATGGCATATGTAGACACCTGCTGTAAGGTCAGACTCCAGTATCCCAAATGTCATCAACACAGCACACATACTATACCTGAGGGGTAGAGGCTATCATGGGTGGAGAAACATGCTGCAACACACAACACATTCATGCTAGGCAATGCTCCCTATTGAACACCTTACATACCCATGTAACAACTGCCTGTGAAACGGTTAATGTAGCCAAAGTATTGCAGGTCAGGTACAGCAAGATAGTTGCCAGTGTGGCATACATTAGTGGCCTTGAGTGACCACATGATGCTGCCTGATGATGGCTCATGGTACTACACTACATCCAGTTACAGTAACTACAGTACTACACATAGCATTCATTGCTATACACCTGACAGTTGTGTGCATCTGGCCATGGTATGTATACCTATGAGTGATGGTGCACAGGACATTGGAAAGCATTTTATACTTGCACAGCAATGTTGTGTCCATGTACACATTGTGTTCCAGAGTGAGACCAATCATTGAACAACACACATGCATCAAAGACATGTATACTGTTATCAACAAGGACTCTCTACACTCCCACTGCATGCTGTTGAGCAACACACATCCTGCATGCTGACACGTGTGATAGGACTCTTTGGCTTGTGATACTGTACTCCACCATCAACCACTAATGAGTATGTTCTGTATTGCTGTTGGTGTGTGTGTGTGTGTGTGTGTGTGTGTGTGTGTGTGTGTGTGTGTGTGTGTGTGTGTGTGTGTCAACTTGACTGAGTAGTGTATTTGTGTGCATGTGTGCATGTGTTCATGTGTGCATGTGTGAGTGTGTGCGTGTGTGCATGTGTTCATGTGTTCATGTGTTCATGTGTGCATGTGTTCATGTGTGTGCATGTGTCCATGTGTGTGTGTGCATGTGTGCATGTGTTCATGTGTTCATGTGTGCATGTGCGCATGTGTTCATGTGTGCATGTGTTCATGTGTGCATGTGTTCATGTGTGCATGTGTTTATGTGTGCATGTGTTCATGTGTGCATGTGTTCATGTGTGCATGTGTTCATGTGTGCATGTGTTTATGTGTGCATGTGTTCATGTGTGCTAACATCCTGTACAGATTGTAAAGTGTGTTTCCTGTCTTCCTCACACAGGTGCTGAGATTGTCTTGGATGAGTGCAACAGGGAACCTGAAGTCACTGCCACAAATAGTGGACATGATGATACATGTGTTGCGGCACAGGCAGGTTTGACAGGGTCTGTTGAAGGTCTGCCAATCGACAGTACACAGCTTTCCACCCCATCTATGCGCACATTCATACTGCATATACGTTCCTCGACACCAATGGCCTTAGCTGAGGGACAGCATACAGTAGGCATTGACCAGGATAGTGTGGTATCTATGGCACATGCAACCCCTCACAGCAGCCATACCCAGACACCTGGAATGGTACCACATAGGCATATGTCCAGGGGTTCTTGTGGGAGCACTGCTGGTCATAATGCCCCTGGCAGACGTGTCCTCACAGGTCTCACAACCTCAGGTATGTTCCGGGCTGTAATGCAGGCACAGGCACATATGGAACGGTACACCAGGCAGGGGCTAAGGGTGCAGAGGGCCCATAACACCGCTATCAATGACAGTATCTGTGACCTTGTCGGTGCCATCCGTAATTACACCGAGGTCATTGATAGATGTTCTAGGGAGACACTAGATGTCCTCCGCAATGTAATGTCCATGTGCCAGGACAGTGCAGGACGGCTGAGATGTCGACATGGACGTATGCCAGCAACATCATCAGATGGCAGTCATTGTGGATGACACACAAGTCCCAGCCGCTCCCGTAGTGGCAGTATCAGCCACAGCAATTTTGGGGCTGGGCTGTCAATAGACCATTCTAGACGACCACGTGCACATGGCTCTGGCCAGTCCCAGCAGGGACATTGGTCCAGTCGACATCCCTCTGTCTCTGATGATAGTACCCAGTCTGGCTTAGTACCCTATACTGTCCGTGGCACCCCTGCCAGGCACAGGTACTGTGTCCATGGCCAGAGACAGTGATCTGTACAGCCTGGCAGGTACAGTCTGTGGCTGTCCCACAAACTCCCATATTTGGCAGCCACATGGTGGAACTGTGTGCATGCAGACACACACGCATAAACCAAACACCTAGGGTTAACACATATATACTCACATTACATCAACATTGACCCATGCTGTACTGTTGTCCCTCACCACACACACACACACACACACACACACACACACACACACACACACACACACACACACACATACATGTCGATTGGATGGGTCATTATCGGGCTCTGGCAAACCAACAACACACCCTGTGCATATGATGAAACAGTGCCACCTCCTATCATCTGTGACATTGATGAAGGAACAGGCTAACATGGTGCTGATGCACAGGGTGACCTAATAGCAGTGTAGCAATGTTAGCATATTGTCAACAGTAAAGTGTAATGATATCCTTGTAGGTATATCTGAGCAGGCATGATGCATTAAAGCTATGATTATCAATGTAGTATTCTTTACAACAGAGTTAATTCCAAAAATGTATTGTCCGCCCATGTGCCACTTGGCTGATGTGTGTGGTACTGGCAGCATGTGTTGGTGAGTGGACAGTATGTGTGTGATGTGTGCAGTACAGATTTGCAGGTGTACATTTGTGAAGATGGTGGAGGTGCACTGTCTGCATTTACATGCATAGTGGACCCATGGGAAGGGTAACATGCCCTGTATTACACAGTGTTAACACTTCATATTTCCTATTGGTGGCCAGTATGCATTTTACTACACACGTGTTACAACTTGGATACACATGTGTGCGTGACATGGTTCGACACTATGCTGTGGGTGATACTGATAATATCGGTCATTGGTTTGCATTCTGGTAGTATACATAACCTCAACAGCCTGACTTTAACCAATCATTAGATGATGTCTTGACAACTGACACACAGATGTAGGATACACAGTATCATTTGAATCCTTCCGGTACTATACTATACCAGTAACCAGTGGTACTGACCGCCACCCATTCCTGGGACAACTCCTGTTTGGCATGTAGCTGTCCTAGGTACAAGCAAACACACTAGGGATATGTCCATCCACATCTGGTAATGCATACAGTGGCCTACAATGCATTCTCCAGATGAGACACTTATCCTCCACAAGGGTATCATACAGACAGATACCTGTTGACCAACCCATGCTGTAAAACTATAAGCCAACTATAGCATAGTCATCCACATTTACTAAACATAGTATCCTGACAGTACCACATAGATAGTAGCCCACAACATGTAGCAGGGGTACCGATGTGTACATACAGCCACATGTTATGTCATCTGTCCTTTGGTATTCACATTTCCAAAGGTATTCTGATGTTCCTCAGTGTAACACATAAGCAATAAGGGGTCTGTATGCATATCCACAAAGTTGTTGTACACCTATAATGAATGCCCATTATTGACAGACTTTGTTGTGTTTGAACATGTCTGAAATATACCCCAGACATGAACCCTCACTCACACTATTCTGTAGAAACTGCCATGAGTGTGTGTGACACAGATGACCTAGGCCACAGATCACTACAGTGGCTGGCTTTGTCACAAACATACATATGTGACCTAAGGTCAGAGAAGCAGCAGCACAAACTGTCAATGGTAACAGATGTATTCATGTAGAAAGCAGGCTTCACACCTATGAACTAATTGAGGTCACATGTACATATATGTATTTGCCACACAGATACCTGAAGTGTGCAATGCACATACTGTTGTTTTACTGATATGTCATACAGTAGTAAAAGCAAAACCCACACCACATTGACCAACAGTGTCACACATGCACACACTCAGCAAATGCAAGATTCAAACCCATACCTAACTATGTTATGATACTAGAGAGATACGCATTAACACAACACACTATATGCTTTATAAGGAGCTTTCTTTTCCACTGCTGTATTTGTGGGATACTGACATCATCAGACTTGCCAAAGAGGAATGTACCTCTTTTAATGTGTTTTCCTAGTCTCCAAAAAGGGCACTCTTTTCAAACAAAACCACACACAGCTACACCCCCACACACACACTCAGCAATTGCAAGATTCAAACCCTTACCTAATTATGTCATGATTCTAAAAAGGTACACATTTACATGATGTGCTATATACTTTACTGGGGGTTTTAATTTCCACTGCTGTATTTGTGGGATACTGACATCATCAGACTTGCCAAAGAGGAATTTACCTCTTGTAATATGTTTTCCTATTCTCCAAAAAGGACACTCCTCTCAAAGGAAATCACACACACACATACACCCCACACACACACTCAAAATGTGCAGGATTCAAACCCCTACCTAACTAAGATATGATACCAGAGAGATGCACAGTAACACAACACGCTATATACTGTACTCGGTAATTTCTTTTCCACTGCTGTATTTGTGGGATACTGACATCATCAGACTTGCCAAAGAGGAATGTACCTCTTTTAATGTGTTTTCCTAGTCTCCAAAAAGGGCACTCTTTTCAAACGAAACCACACAAAGCCACACACGCCCCCACACACTCAGCAATTGCAAAATTCAAACCCTTACCTAATTATGTCATGATTCTAAAAAGGTACACATTTACACAACGCACTATATACTTTACTGGGAGTTTTAATTTCCACTGCTGTATTTGTGGGATACTGACATCATCAGACTTGCCAAAGAGGAATTTACCTCTTGTAATATGTTTTCCTATTCTCCAAAAAGGACACTCCTCTCAAAGGAAATCACACACACACATACACCCCACACACACACTCAACATGTGCAGGATTCAAACCCCTACCTAACTATGATATGATACCAGAGAGATGCACAGTAACACAACACGCTATATACTGTACTCGGTAATTTCTTTTCCACTGCTGTATTTGTGGGATACTGACATCATCAGACTTGCCAAAGAGGAATGTACCTCTTTTAATGTGTTTTCCTAGTCTCCAAAAAGGGCACTCTTTTCAAACGAAACCACACACAGCCACACACACCCCCACACACTCAGCAATTGCAAAATTCAAACCCTTACCTAATTATGTCATGATTCTAAAAAGGTACACATTTACACAACGCACTATATACTTTACTGGGAGTTTTAATTTCCACTGCTGTATTTGTGGGATACTGACATCATCAGACTTGCCAAAGAGGAATTTACCTCTTGTAATATGTTTTCCTATTCTCCAAAAAGGACACTCCTCTCAAAGGAAATCACACACACACATACACCCCACACACACACTCAACATGTGCAGGATTCAAACCCCTACCTAACTATGATATGATACCAGAGAGATGCACAGTAAAACAACACGTTATATACTGTACTCGGTAATTTCTTTTCCACTGCTGTATTTGTGGGATACTGACATCATCAGACTTGCCAAAGAGGAATGTACCTCTTTTAATGTGTTTTCCTAGTCTCCAAAAAGGGCACTCTTTTCAAACGAAACCACACACAGCCACGCCCACCCCACCCCACCCCCACACACACACAGCAATTGCAGGATTCAAACCTCTACCTAACTATGTTATGATACTAAAGAGATATGCATTAACACGATGCACTATATGCTTTATTGGGTGGTTTCTTTTCTCCTGCTATATTTGTAGAATGTTGACATCATCAGACTGGACATGGTAATGTGTATGCACTTTGTTTTATGCAATCCAAGGAATGAACCATGTGGGACAGCAGGTGTTAACAGCTTGAACAGGACTCCACAATTCTTAGCTTGTGTGATCTATCTGTGGACCAAATGCCATTCCATCATATGACAATACATATTTATGCACAGATTGTTGATTTTATGGATACAACACATGTCTGGGATGTTGAAAAAGAGCTATTCAAAGTCTATGTGGGATGTATGTAGCTCCTTTCAGTGATGTATGTCCTGGGTGGCTGCCTTGCAAACAGTCTAGCAGGTTTGGGAACCATGTTCTGTCCATGAACAAACCAAAGTTGGTAGGGTTGTGTATTTGCCAGCTTCCAATAGCTCTGTTTATGACTTCAATCATGATGGACTCCATGACCTTGCAGATCAGACTTCATAGGCTTATAGGACTATAGTTCCCATGGTCTGTTGTGCACCAACACTTGTGGTGTGTGCCATATGTTGCTGTAACCCATTCAACAGTTTCAGATCCTGTAGAGAGGGTGAGGCTCAACAGACTGTTCAGGTGCAGGGTCTGTTTGTTCTGCAGTTCATTTATGACACATATAGGGAAACAATGTAATACAATTCATGTCATATTTTCAGCTTTGGAAGGAGCTATTTACCCATTCTACATGTGAAATTTCCTGGTATGATGATAGGGCCTTTTGTCAGTGGGAGGTGGCTATGTATGCATGGACCAGTCAGACAGGATGTTGGCATTGTCAGTCATGTACAGTTGGCCCTGAATCAGGACATATATGAGTGTACATTGCTATTTATGACATAGCGGAAGGAAGTGTAATGGTTCTGTCTGGACTCCTTCGCAGATAATCTTTCCAAAACACAGACAAACCTGAGCACTAAACCCCTGTTATACTCGTTTACACACTTAACACCCTACTGATCCTTTTTGATCAGTCAACAGAGTATTTCATCATATCCTGGCATGTCCAAAGGTTAGTTTCGTGTGTACTCTCCAGTCCAGCTGGTGAATATGGGAATTTTGAGGCAATGTTACAACTGCCTTATGTACACAGACAACCCTCTCCTCCTTCCAACAAACTCAGATATATGTGAGAGATACAACTATATAGACAAACAGGAGGATGAGCTCTCTCGACCCATTTCTGGCACAGTCTAGCAGGTGGTGAAGGTAACCACACACACCGTAAATCCAGTCTCACATATACCTATAGCAACAGCAAATAAAACACATCACTACACAAAAACATTCTCAGAGGCTCTAAATAAAATCTGCCTAAGCAGCAGAGACCACCAAAGTAGACACCCAAACAACTGCTACCCCACAACAATACCCACATATCACATAGTTCACAAAGTCAGTGTGCCACACAGTCACTGCCCTTATGGCTAAACAACACACCTAATACACTTGTAATAGGTGACTATTGTCAGACACACTGACATCCCACTCACCAGGCTGAACAAGGAGGAGGTCACTTTGAGCTGTGTGTCAAGTGCCAGGATCCGCCACATAACACATGCACTCAGGTCACTCCAAAGCAAGTACAAATATGGCTCCATCATTGTCCATGCTGGTGTGAATGACCTCAGATGTTCCTCCCTGGACTACATGACAAGAGACATAGAGGAGCTCTCTGATCATGTAGCCCAGGCCGGTATGACCCTGACCTTGTGTAGCATCTTACCCTCACCAAGAATGATGGGACAGTATAAAGACAAAATGATCAATTTTTATAGTTGGCTAATGTATTGGTATCATTCAAAGGGGATCCAGTGTCTGTCAGCCTGGGATGACATGCTCGACATGCCATGTTGCTTCACTATGGATGGCTTGCACCTGTCACCCCTGGACTTTTAAATACTGGCTAAGGCTCTTGCCACCCCCATAGTGCCTTTTTTCGGCAAGGCTCAAAAGACAAACCCACTTCCATAGACAATACAAGGTAAAAGAAACTAAGGGTAATGCTGCTCAATGCCAGAAGTCTAAACCTCATAATGCATGCACTCAAGGCTCTCCTCAGTATGGAGAATATCGATATCTGTGCAGTAACAGACACCTGGTTCAGGCTCCCGAAAGCACCCCAGCACTACCAGGTTATACTTCATACCATGCTTTTTGACCACTAAACTTAGGCCGACCGACAAAAATAGGGGGAGTATCCATATACATCACAGATACACACACCTCCAGGTTAGTAGCACTGCACGAAGCATCGGAGACCATATATGTGCAATTAACAGTGGGCAAAACTGTCTTTCAGTTTGTAGCCTGCTACAGACCACCCTCCCAAACTCAGGAACCCCACTCGGGTTTCCTGAGAACACTGGAGAATATGAAGGTCTTTCCAAACACCATTATATTGGGTGACTTCAGCTACCCAAACATTGGCTGGGAATACTACTCAAGCCCCAACACCCTCACCCAATGGTTGCTAGAATTTACAAACTGAAATGCTATGGCACAACTGGTCACCACACCCACAAGAGGGGAAAACATATTGGACCTGATCATCACCAACATGGGGACTCTATGTTCCACACCAGAGGTATACCCCTCATTGGTAAGGTCAGACCATACATTTGTCTCACTGGACATCCATATCCCATCCCCACCCCCATCCTAGGTAATCTCGGTGAAGAACTTCTCAAAAGCAAACATCAAGCTTCTCAAAACTGAGGTGGTATCCTTCAAAGACCCTGGGACAGTGGTAAATATGGCTCAGACCGCAGAATCCTTTTCAAACGCATTCTATGGACACCTACTGGAATGCATGGATCGTGTTATCCCAAATAAAAACAAGACTAACTCCTCCAAAGGCAGGGGACCTGTCTGGTGGACCCCGGCCATAAATAAGCTATACAACGAAAGGAGGAGGCTACTACATGATAGAGCACAATCCAAAAAAGGGAAGGCATCTCTGATCAGTACTAGCAAGAAGATACAATCGCTCATGAATTCATCTAAGGCCCGCTTCAAAAGGAAAATTGCACCAGACACTAAGGACAATCACAAGGCCTTCTTTAGTTATGTCAGGAACCTGGGTGGCAACTCCCAGATATGCTGTGAGTTAGTGCAAAATGACAAAAAATACACTGAACACACAGACATTGCCAACATCCTGGCAAACAGGTTCAGTACAAAAGTCTCCCCCCATCCCCCCTAAAGAGCAAATGTCCATCCCAACAGAGTGTAGCCTCCCTGACATCACAGATGAACAGGTGAGAGCTGCCCTTTCCAAAGCAGACAACACAGCATCAATGGGACCAGACAGTGTCCCGGCCTGCATTTTACATGAGCCTCATGAAGAACTTAACCCTCACATTAAGTCACTGTTCAATATCAGACTTACTACAGGATATGTACCCAAGGAATGGTGTACAGCAACAGTGGTCCCGCTCCACAAAGGTGGTGACACAATGGACCTCGGACACTATCACCCTATAAGCCTAACTAGCCTGGTCTGCAAAGCTATGGAGCATATCATCATGGAACTCATACACAAAGACATTGGGAACCTACATACACTGGATCCTACCCAATTCAGCTTTGTTGAGGGCAGATCTTGCCTCTTGAACCTGGTCAACTTCTTTAAACAGTTACCAGGTCCATAGACATAGGGAAAGGACCTGAGTAGATAGTAATCTCGCCTTTGACAATCACGTTGCCAAAGTGGTTAGACAGACCTTCTATATAGCCCACCTTATCCCAAAAGGTTTCAGATCGAGATCAAGAGAGGTCATTGTGCCCCTATACTCATCAGGCCCATGACTGGATACAATGCCCCATTTGGGATGTACCTTACCCTACACCTGCAGCAACTGTAATGACCACAAAAGTACCTCACCAAGTGGATCTAGGGACTCGCACAAATGCCCTGAGCAGTTCGGCTAAAGTAACTCCAGCTCTACTCAGTTGCTTACCGCCTACTCAGATAAGATCTGTGCCTGATGTTTAAAGCCATGTCCAACCCAGAATTAATTGACATGCTCCCCCTCAGGATATCTGAATCCCTTAGAGCTACATGCTCCAGGGACTTAAACCTCAGCACAGATATTAATAGGACATGCTGGAGGGACAGATTCATATCCCAGAGGTTCCCCTGACTCTGGAATGAGATCCCAGTCCCGCATAGGCAGAGCCCCTCACTGACCTTCTACAGGGGAAATCTTGATGAGTGGATGGGTGATCGTATGTTTACCCCTGAGATCTCTTCTGGGTCCCTGCTAGACAGAGGCACAATAAACTAACCATAAAAGGGCATATATTGTGTGACCTACTATTCACAGGCACAGTCTACTAATCTAACAGGGTTGCGAAAGCCAAACACACTCTGGCTAGGCTTATAAATGCCCTAGGGCAGATAGCCTATTATCAACCTATGAACCTATGATAATGTTCGGGATGCACATTGTTTATTGATGATACTGATTGCAGATTTTTTATCTTCTTTGCTTTCCCACTTTCTATGAACAACCTAAGTATCTGTAGAACATATTTGATTATGACAGGGTTCCAATATATTATATATGTGTCTGTTGTCATATAACTGTGTGCACAAGGCAGACTGGTGAATAGTGAGAGGTTCCTGGGTTAACCCATGCAACTGCCAGATATGTGTGGCCCACTGCTGTACTCAGACATGGCCTAAATATGTGAGCATGCCCAGTTTGGCCTTTCAGTGTTTTGTTACCTGACATTTGTCTCATTTATTCAAGTGTGTGAGCATGCCCAGTGTGACCTTTCAGTATGTTGCTGTCTGAAGTTCACTACATTTGTTAATGTGTGAATATGACCAATATTAACATTTATACTATATGGTGTTGAAAATCAGGTTCTATTTTTACTGCAGGGCTCACCTTTGTGTCATAACTTGACAAGGATTATGCTGTGCCTACAGGGTTTCCATGAGATACTTTGCATAGACTTATCAACATTTCTTCATACAGTCTGACCAGTGAAATACTATCATGGTTTAGTGGCTCAGTACTATGAGTATAGTGCACTTTATTCTGGGTTTGAGGCCTGTCATTGCTTTATATTTTCATACTGAGCAGACCAGACTGCTTAAGGGCCAGTATAGCAAATATGTGCATGTTTACCTGCTTTTGCTCTACTATGCCCAACTTTGACCAAGCTTGTCCAACATTGCTCAACGTTAACCAACATTGCTGAACGTTGCCCAATATTGCTCAACATTGACCAAAGTTGTGCTAGTTAGTGTGTGCAATTTTGTTTACATATACTAAATAGTGGTAAAAGCTGTTTAGCACTGCTTTATATTGCTTAACACATGGCAACCATGCCTCAAGTGGTGCTGCAGGGCTGCCTATGTCAGATGCACATACTACACTCCCTATACATGTTTGAAACTGGTAGTGTCAAGTTAGGCATCCCTTTTACTATATGTGCGAGTCAGAAAGAGGTATCATTTCCAGGGTTCCTACTGAGCCAGTGTATGTGCTATGCGTTGCCTCTTTGCCAAGGCCAAAGCATACTGGGCACGCCTCCTTCTGCCTACTGGGGCAGGCTCAGGTTGTTCCTCCTCTGAGTCATACTCTGCCTGCGATGGCCTTGGCAATGGTGGAGGCTGTTTGGCCCGGGCCTATGCTGCTCCTGCTGCAGCTGCTTTCACAGGATCATATTATGTAGCATAGCACATACCATAACAATTTGGGTACATGTAGTTGGTGAGTACTGCAAGGCTCCACCAGATGTGTCCAGGCACCGGAACCATCACTTGAGCAGCCCAAACAGACACGCGATTACATTTCGTGTTTGTGCGTGTGCCTCATTATGGCAATCCTGGTCAGGTGTGTGTGCATTTATGATGGGTGCCATCAGCCATGGCTCCAGTGCATAGCCGGCATCCCCCAGTAGGTGACCATGAGGGATGTCCCCAATGGCAAATGTCTGGTACAGCTGTGTCAGATGCCAGATATAGGAATCATGGTAGCTTCCAGGGCAGCCAGCACACACATTCAGTATTAAGCCCTGGGTATCACACACGACCTGGCAGTTGATGGAGGGGAAACCCTTGTGGGTAAAGTAGTCCCTACCCCGCTCACCGGCTGGTGCTTTGATGCATATGTGCGTGCAGTCTATTGCACCCACTACCTCAGGGTATTCCGCTATTTGCTGGAAGAGACGCATATTGCTGGCCAATACTTCATGGGAATTTGGGAAATATACATGATCACCGACATGTGCTGACATGGCATCCAGGAACTGGTGCAGTGCCCTGGATGTTGATGCCTGTGATATCCCCATCATATCACTAGTTGGTCTCTGGAAGGTACCTGTTGCTAATATTCTTAGGCCAACACATACCTTGGTTTCCACTGGAATGGGTTCCCCTCTGTTTGTTCTGTGTGTGAGGTGTGGCCTGCACAGCTCAACAATTTGCTGCATGAGTTCTCTGTCCAGTCTATAGCACTCCACTATCTTCAGCTCATGTAGCCCCAGATACGTTACTCTGGGCCTGTACACTCTTCCCCGTCTCCTCACTGTGGGTTGTCCAGCAGCATTCGCATTGTCACCACCCTCAGCATGTTGCATATGTCGCCTTATAACAGCAATGGCAGCCACTAACTTTTTTTGTCTCAGTAAAGCTTTTTAAGTTTTCACTTTACTGCAGTGTTGCAGTGTCTCTGAGAAAACATGGTGGAAGGTTGTTTGGAGAGTTTTAAGTGCTGGGCTGGGCTGGGCAAGTGTACTGCCTGTGTAACTGCCTGATTCTGATTGTTTTCACCTGCTAGCTCTGCTAGTACTCCCTGGTTAACTTCTTACTATTTGTTGTGCTTCTTTTTCCCTTTCTGTTTCCTCAGGGGGGCAGTGCCACGCACACAAGCACAAACACGCTTACTCCAGCTCACACACACGTACACATGATTACACGGACTAAACCATGCTTATTCTTGCTAAAACTAATGCACACAGGCACATACGTGCTTACAAACATTTCAACAACCTTAGACATGCTTACGCCAGCTTAAACGCGCGCACATAGGCGCACACACGTGCACACAGTCTTACTCAGATATACAGGCGCACACCCTCATGCAAACACATTGCAAGCACTTCAACAAGAAACTTTAGTGTTATCCACGGCATACACCTTCAATTTCTTGCCTTTAGCTAGGGTTCTTGTTGACACACCTCTTCCAGTGATGAGTAACTGACAGCAAACACATGCCACTCTGCTCCAATGAGTACACTTCTTTCATACATACCCCCCTCGTGATGTCACCTATCTTCTACTCTGATACTCCCCTTATCCTACTCCTACACTCCACTGACTGTGCTCATTTGCTATGTAAACTTGGGATTCACTATCCTTACCATCATTTGCATAGGATTTCCTACTAATGCTTGGTTACATCTCTTAGACTAAGCTTCCCCCCTTAGCAACCTCTACTCGGTAGCCATGTTGTCTTCAGTCTACCATTCCCTTGCATTGTAAATTAGGTATTACAATAAAATCCACATTTGTGGATTTTAATTATTGTTTTTCTGGTTTTTAGAGTGCAGCACGTTTGCACGGCGCTGTGCTATGCTTAAACTTTGGAGATCGGGATAAAAAAAAATTATTTTATTTTTATTTTGCATCACTGAACATTGCCAATGGCTGTATTTTTGGCCATTGGCATGCTTCCTCAACTGGATGCATCCTTTTTTTGGAGCTGTCACGGCTCCGTTTTGCTATTTGCAGAATGGTACTCAGTTGTCAATGGAGTACATTTCTACAAATAACACTACTCTTACTCAGACAGGTTCGGGTTTCCTGGATTGCAAATTTACCTCATTTGCATAGCTTTTGCCAGCAATTGAGGTACTTTGCATATCCTAGCCCTGTCCATGTAAGAGTCATTTTAGGAGCTCTCTTGCACGCCCCTACCGGCTGTTCCTGGATCGCTCGGCGGACATGTTGGCTGCATGGAGTCTTACTCTACTCTTAGACTCCGTGCAAGCCTTTGTGAATCAGGCCCTGTGCAAATTTTAAAAAGTCAGTAGTGTTATTCAACTGGTTGACCAAGGACAAGGCTTCATTTACATTTCCTTTGAATCAAATAAATATATCATCCAGGAAGCGAGTATAAAAAGTAATCTGTTCCATAATGTGGGTCACTCCAAAAATATGTTCCTGTTCCCAAAATGCTATAACTAGGTTGGCAAAACTGCTACCACAGGGGAAGCCCATAGCAACCCCTATCTTTTGTAAGAAGTATCTGTTATTGAAAGTAATAAAGTTGTTGAACAAAACAATGTCCAACAACTCTTCTATTAGTTTTACTTTGCTTTGGGGGGGCCCATCCTGTCTAGCAGTAAGCCTACCCATTCTATACCTTCATTGTGTGTAATGGAAGAGTATAAGCCCCTCACATCAAATGTAAGGACATTTAAATCATCCCTGTATTCTAAGTTGCAGCAAACAGAACAATACCGCCAAGCAAAGCACTCTTATAGAATCCAAGTGAACCAAGTGAAATAACAATAAAGAGTGCACCATGTAAGCCAAACCGAATAAAACTCCAAAATCTTCAGGTAAAACCAAAAGTCCATTCTTTATTGAACAACAGATAAACAAACTGCAGTGGTATAAGTGCTTTCGCGTTGCTTCTCAACGCTTCATCAGATATAAATGCAGTATAAAACCCCCCTCCCTTTATACAAAAAACAGGTAGTGACATCACAACATTCAATAAAACAATTAAAAGCTTAATTAATGTTAATGCTTTAAGGACCTGGAAGTTAAGAAAGGCTTAATAGATAACTTCTCATTAAGCCCAAACCTATGGGCTTGTAACCTCATTATCCAGTGGCTCTCCCTTTCCTCAATCCTATTTTTTATGTTGCCTAGCCTCTTCCCTGTGTTAACCAGTTCTAACACTTGAAAACTGAAACTATGTGTATTGCCTAGCTCTGATATATGTTTCGCAAGTGCATTGACAATATTGCACTTGCTGATTGCATAAACGTGCTCTCTGATGCGCTCTCGTAATGACCTTGTGGTCATCCCCACATAAAACATCGTGCAAGCTTTGCACGTTGCTACATATACTAGACACAAAGACTTACAAGTGGCATGTTGACTAAATAAGTACCTCTTGTTGGTTATAGGATGAGTAAAAGTGTCAGTAGTAGATACATACTTACACTGATTGCACATATGGCATGGAAAGGTCCCTATTCTATTGCTCTGAGGCGCATCAGAGTGACAGCGATCATAGCATAACAGCCTGTTCAATGAAGGCATGTTCCTATATGCCACCCTAGGTCTTACATCAACTAAAGAACTAATCGTGTCATCTGCCATTAAAATACTCCAATGCTTCCTGAAAACATTCAGGATGCTGTTATTTCTATTAGTGAAGGGAATAATAATCCTGTTATGGTTATCATTAGTCCTCCTATTGACAGAATGAGAACGTCTATATGTTCTATTGATCAAAGGTGCTCCATCAGATAATCTATGTGAGTCACCTAAAGAAATGGCTTCGGATACATGTCTCATATTGTAACCTCTAGATAAAAAATTCCTAGTAAGTGTCTGTTTGTGTTCATTATAAGCTGTCGTCTGAGATGTTAGTTTGGAGATCCTGACCATTTGATTGGTAATAATGTTGTTGTATATGTGCCGAGGATGCATACTCTCACGATGTAACAGGTTGTTTCTCCAACATTCCTTCCTATAAAGTTCAGTATCAAAGCCCTGATGGGTATTGATTATTCTAACATCCAAAAAATCAATGGTGTTTAAAGAATAAGTACATTCAAAACTAAGGAAATCTGTGGTACTATTGAGGTATGCTACGAAACTCAAAAGCTGTTCAACAGTTCCTCTCCACAACAAAAACACATCATCTACAAATCTATTATAAACTACAAGATGGTCAACTAAAACTGAATCTTCATTCAAAACAAATTATTTTACCCATTGTGCCAACACCAAATTAGCGTGGCGTTGGCACAAGGGTACCCATTGCTACCTTTTGTTTGTAGAAAATAATTGTCTCGATAGCAAAAGACATTATTTTCTAAAATGATCTCCAAAAGTGACATGTATCTAAAAATTACACGTTCAGATAATTTATAGTGCACCAACATGGCCCTGACAAAATCCATGCCAGTAGTATTCGGGATGGATGTAAAAAGAGACTTCACGTCTAATGTAACCAATATATCATTCTTACAAAAAGAACAAGATTGACCATGATTGGCTAGTTTCTCAAGGAAATCCATAGTGTCCCTTAAAACATGTTTAACCTCAAGAAGTAAGGGTTTAAACGCATTGTCTAAATATATAGAAGAAGGTTCAGTCAACCAACCACGGCTGGACACTATAGGTCGCAGCGGTGGGTTAGTCGTGTTCTTGTGAATTTTAGGTAAACCTCTGAAAGAGGGCACCAACGGTTTGTCTACCATCAAGTATGTATATAAGTCATTGTCAATAGTTTCAGTCAGCATCAAGTCATATAGGCTGGCATGAACATCTTTGATTAAATTATTAAGTTTAAGGTTAGATAGGGGTAAATAGGTCTCAACGTCATTAAGCATATTCTCCATTGCATTACAGTAGTAAAAACTATCCATAACAACAACGGCACCACCTTTGTCCGCTTGCCTAATTACAATGGTTTCATTATTTTTTAACCTGTGTAGGGCATTCTTCTCATCAAAAGTTAAATTAAAAAACTCACACTTAGTCTCACTATTGTATAATTCAAATAAGTCCCTTTCTACTGCTTGCTCAAAGGCATCTAACAATGGATGTTGTTGAGGAACAAAGGTGGAAGGCTTTTTAAATGTAAAATGGTTACTGTTAGTTCCTATCCCTTCCTGCCCATAAAGCATCTTGAGAGCTATGTTCCTAGTGAACATTTTGACATCTGCAATGATACCAGTAATGTCACTACAATCAGAAGGAATAAATCCTAATCCCCTGTTTAAAACCGACATTTCATCCTTGTCTAAAATATATTTAGAAACATTAACAACTAAACATTCATCAGTATCAGTGTCCTTAAAAGGTCCATTCAAGTCTTCGATTTTGGTACCTTTTTGTTGTGTGCAAAGTTGTCTTCTATGCTTTTCCTTTTTACAGCTCTGCCCTGTGGGGACCAAGTTCTCCTCTCGAAGGGTCTGAATGGCAGGGGAAAAGAAGGCGAGCCGTCGCCCAAAGCAAAAAGATCATCTTCCGATTGATTATGTGGGGATGACCACAAGGTCATTACGAGAGCGCATCAGAGAGCACGTTTATGCAATCAGCAAGTGCAATATTGTCAATGCACTTGCGAAACATATATCAGAGCTAGGCAATACACATAGTTTCAGTTTTCAAGTGTTAGAACTGGTTAACACAGGGAAGAGGCTAGGCAACATAAAAAATAGGATTGAGGAAAGGGAGAGCCACTGGATAATGAGGTTACAAGCCCATAGGTTTGGGCTTAATGAGAAGTTATCTATTAAGCCTTTCTTAACTTCCAGGTCCTTAAAGCATTAACATTAATTAAGCTTTTAATTGTTTTATTGGATGTTGTGATGTCACTACCTGTTTTTTGTATAAAGGGAGGGGGTTTTATACTGCATTTATATCTGATGAAGTGTTGAGAAGCAACGCGAAAGCGCTTATACCACTGCAGTTTGTTTATCTGTTGTTCAATAAAGAATGGACTTTTGGTTTTACCTGAAGATTTTGGAGTTTTATTCGGTTTGGCTTACATGGTGCACTCTTTATTGTTATTTCACTGTATTCTAAGTTGTTCAAGTTGGCCAAAAAGTTCCAGGAATCCTTACAAATTTGACTTTGTTGGGTTACATATTTTTTAAGCATATGCTCAATAAATTTTGAGCAAGCATAAGTAATGCTGGCTCTAGCATCCACTAATGGTCTCAAAGGGGGGTTAGTGATAGATTTGTGAATCTTTGGAACTCCAAAAATAGTAGGTATTCTTGGTGCTGGTGTTTCAAGAAAATTAGCAATTCCTACATCTATCTTTGCTTCAATAAACAACTCATCAAAAATAGAACAAACTCTAGCATAAGCTATGTTTAGCTCATTTTTAGATACTTCAGTGTATGTTTCACTAACTAAAATCTCTTCCATTTTCTTAATATATACATCCAAGTCGAGTATCACTAAACCACCCCCTTTGTCCGGTTCCATTGTTCTCACTCGGGCTTGCTGAAGCACCGATAAAGCTTCCCTTTCTTCTCTAGTTATGTTGAATTTCAAAGTACAACTTTTTTTATTATTATAATTTTTGTTTGAAGTTATTTGGTTAAAAAAATCTAATATACACACTTTTTCAAATAAAGCTATTGTAGGTTGTAATTGAGGGCAGAAAGTACTAGATACATAAAATGGTGTTACTGTGTGTTGCCCCTCCCCAAACAAAATCCAATGGTATTACCTAAGAGGCGACCATAGCACAACTCAAAAGCCAGCGTAGTCACTTCACCAATATGCTTTGATAGTAGCATAATTCAAACATGAAATATCCGTTAAAAATAATAAAACTGCGTTTTTTATTATACATGCAACAAGTAAGCGCTTTCACATAAGCTTCGTCAGACCGTTAAATTTCAAAAACCTTATAAAATACTTAATATAATATACGAAAAGTATAAAAGTCAGAATCCATACCTATAAGTGAGTTTCTGACATTTGTATAGCATTAGAAACAACAAATTAGACAATGCCTTAGCTAGACATACTCACTCTTTTCCCAATCATGGTTTTATGTTTAGAGCTATAGAATGTGTAACCTCAGATGCTAGAGGTGGTCCAGTACATTTGTTACTTGAAAAAATGGAATTGTTTTGGCAACTACGTATGTTTGCATGTCTCTGTCCAGGTATTAATGAGACGTATTCTTTCAAATGTATTTTAAAACTTAAAAGTCTTTTAAGATAATTATAGCTATATATTTTTAAAGTAGTTTTTTAAAAACCTTTTAGGGCAGAAATGTATATTATATTACATAGCAAACATTTTATGAATTGTATATGTTATGTATATTATATTATGTTATTGTATTAAGTAGAGTTGTCCCAGTAGGAGCGATGTATGAGTTTTGCATCATTAGTTTAACTGTTTTAGTCTGTTTAAATGATATGGTTTTTGAGTATGTATATAATTAAAGTCAGAAACTCATTTACAGGTATGGTTTCTGACGTTTATACTTTTCGTATATAATATGAAGTATTTTATAAGTTTTTAGAATGTGTTTAGAATATTTATAGATATATAAACTATGACTTAAATTAATAAATATGTTAGTAGGTTTTAATTAACTTAACTAGAAGTAGATATAATTCATGGTATGTGTGTTTAAGGCATTTTGGTTTAGGCTGTGAGGGTATGTATATGCATTGGTTGGTGTTGATCAGCTGTTCTAATTAGTAGGGTGGATGAGCTGACTGATGTTCATGTTATATACTGTGTTTTGAATATTTAATTGCATCTGAAGAAGTCTAGCTACCCAGCCAGACGAAAAGCACTTCATGGAATAAAAAGTTTTCATTACTAGCTTGCAAGTTCATGGATTTATTCTTCTTTTTGTGGAGCATTAGTTGGTTTATTGCTGTTTTTTTTTCCTGGTTTGTCTTTGAAATGGATGAGTCTGATAATGTTTTGCCTACTGCACTGGCAGGGGAGGAAATTACAACTTTGACTTCTCTAGTCTTGAAGCTGTCTAAGCAGATAATTGTTTTATCTGCTAGAGTCGACTCGTTAACTGAGAAGCCACCATTACCACTACCTGGAAGTACACCTGCCTCACAGCCCAATTCGCTTAGCCAACTGCCTACAGTAAGTGTGGACCTCTTCTAAATGTGACTATTCATGCTACACCTTCAGGGAATTTTAATGATATTCACCATGATAACATTTTAGTACAAGAACCGTTGCAACTTATGGAATCCCCACACACTAGTTTGAACTCTTGGTTAGAATGGTTACCGTCATTACAGCAAACTTCTACTAGTGGAACTATGGGTGATTTGGCTGTAGAAAACATGCGAACAGAGAACATCACTGACAAACTAAAGCAGTTGGATGAAAAATTGCTTAAATATAAAAAAACTTCAGTTAGAATATGCCTATTTCAAAGAATGTGTCAGTGAGGGTATAGTACCTTAGCGTCTCAGTGTTTGGCAATACCCCACTGGCCTTATAGGTGGTTCAGACTTTCACAAAGACTTGATCAAAATGTTTAACAACCATAGAATTGAACTTTTAGGGTTAATTAGTAAACATTACCAAATTATGGTGGATGGTTTACTACATGAAACTTCTGTTATAGATGAAGAAATTAAGAAGGATGGTGACTTTCACAGATACAAATATGACTATGAAAGGTCATTCACGAGTATGACCAGCATATAGAGAAGCTAAAATGTACAAAGCTTAAAAAAATTAGACCAGGACAGAGAAGCATATGCAAAAGGTTTTGCCTACCCTGCACCACCATTGTCACAATCTGGTAAACAGAAAAATGTGGGCATTCAGGAAGCTACTGCAGCAGTAGGTGTGAACCAAATGGCTCTACCTGTTCAAGGATCGGCTCTGAGTGAAGAAGGTTGGACATCTGTATCCACTAAAAAGAAGAGCAATGCTTCTAATAACAACACTAGCAACAATAACACAAACAGCGGGAGAGCTTATAGAAAGAGGACTAACTTTGTGGGCCAACAGCATGGTCCAAATAACAGAGAAAATTTTCAGCATCCTGCCTCAGGCTACAACCTGAGGCAGGTTGCTCCAAAAGGTTACTACAGTTCACAACAGAAACAATAGAGAGTGAAGCACTGGCAAGTCAGACTTCAGAACTAAATGGACTAAAACACTCAGTAGTGTGTAACACACAAGGTGACTTCAATATTTTTAATTATTCTGAATTTAAAACAGATTTGGTACTGGCTGATTTGCTAGCAAAAGGACTTACTTTTGTCCCCACAGTAAAAACTAACATAGCAGAATTAATTACAGATTTTAAACTGTTTACAAGAAAACTTAATTTTAAAGTTTTGTTTGGGGTGGGGCAACACACAGTAACACCATTTTATGTATCTAGTACTTTCTACCCTCAATTACAGCCTACTATAGCTTTGTTTGAAAAAGTGTGTATATTAGATTTTTTTTTAACCAAGTAACTTCAAACAAAAATAATAATAATAAAAAAAGTTGTACTTTGAAATTCAACATAATTAGAGAAGAAAGGGAAGCTTTATCTGTGCTTCAGCAAGCCTGAGTAAGAACAATAGAACCGGACAAAGGGGCTGGTTTAGTGATACTAGACTTGGATGTATATATTAAGAAAATGGAAGAAATTTTAGCTAGTGAAACATACATTGAAGTATCTAAAAATGAGCTAAACATAGTTTATGCTAGAATTTGTTCTATTTGTGATGAGTTTATTGAAGCAAGGATGGATGTAGGAATTGTTAGTTTTCTTGAAACACCAGCACCAAGAATACCTACTATTTTTGGAGTTTCAAAGATTCCCAAGTCTATCACTAACCCCCCTATCAGACCATTACTTATGCTTGCTCAAAATTTACTGACCATATGCTTAAAAATATGTAACCCAACAAAGTCAAATTTGTAAGGATTCCTGGACCTTTTTGGCCAACTTGAACAACTTAGAATACAGGGATGATTTTAATTTCCTTACAATTGATGTGAGGGACATACTCTTCCATCCCACACAATGAAGGTATAGAATGGGTAGGCTTACTGCTACACAGGATGGGGGCCCCCCAAAGTGAAGTAAAACTAATAGAAGAGTTGGTGGACATTGTTTTGTCCAACAACTTTATTACTTTCAATAACAGATACTTCTTACAAAAGACAGGGGTTGCTATGGGCTCCCTCTGTGGTAGCAGTTTTGCCAAACTAGTTATGGCATTTTGGGAACAGGAACATATTTTTGGAGTGACCCACATTATGGAACAGATTACCTTTTATACTCGCTTCCTGGATGATATATTTATTTTATTCAAAGGAAATGAAAATGAAGCCTTGTCCTTGGTCAACCAGTTGAATAACACTACTGACTTTTTAAAATTTACACAGTGTTTCAACAGTGATAGAATATCTTACCTTCAGATAGATTTAAGAAAGGACAAAATAAATAAATGCTGGAAAGCAAGTAAATTTAGAAAGGAAACTTATTCCAATACATTCCTTCATTATAGTAGTTGCCACCCATCATTTCAAAAACGTTCCGTAGTAAAAGGACAACTAGTAAGGGCAGCCCGAATGGTCTCAGATGAACAGGACTTTTTGGAGGAATGTAACAAACTAGTAGAAATGTTTAAAAAGAGAGGCTATCCGGATGCATTATTGGATGAAATAAGCATAGAGGTAATAAATAAAAAAGAGAATTTTAGGTATTTATAGACCTATTTTAGTCCCTAAACCCGACAATATAAGTTTAGATAGTGTTATTGACCAAGAGGGCACTTTACTGGATGAGCTACCTAGCAAACCTGTGGATCCATGTAGTCTTATTCTCACATTTTATATGGATAGCTATGATTTTGTAAACATAATACGAAAGAACTGAGAATTTATAAAAACAGACCTACCTACTGATAAAGAACTACATGATTTTCCTAAGGTAGTCTTTAAGAAAGGTAGGAATTTGAAGAATCTATTAGAAACTCATAAACCAATAAATTTTAGTACAAAACAAGGGGGCATGTATAAATGTCATATTTTCCCATATTGTAGACACATAGAGGTAGGGACAAATTTCTCTATCAGAGGGGTTAGATATACTACTAAACATAGGCTTGATTGTAATACAAAAAGAGTGGTCTATCTTGCTAAGTGTTACATCTGCCCTGTCTTCTATATCGGAATGACTGATAGAAGGTTGAGGGACAGAGTATATGAACATTTGTATAGCATTAGAAACAACAAATTAGACAATGCCTTAGCTAGACATACTCACTCTTTTCCCAATAATGGTTTTATGTTTAGAGCTATAGAATGTGTAACCTCAGATGCTAGAGGTGGCCCAGTACTATTGTTACTTGAAAAAATGGAATTGTTTTGGCAACTACATACATTTCCATGTCTCTATCCAGGTATTAATGAGACGTATTCTATCAAATGTATTTTAAAACTTTAAAGCCTTTTAAGACAATTATAGCTATATATTTATAAAGTAGTTTTTTAAAAACCTTTTAGGGCAGAAATGTATATTATTTTACATAAACATTTTATGAATTGTATATGTTATGTATATTATATTATATTATTGTATTAAGTAGAGTTGTCCCAGTAGGAGCAATGTATGAGTTTTGCATCATTAGTTTAACTGCTTTAGTCTGTTTAAATTATATGTTTTTTGAGTATGTACATAATTAAAGTCAGAAACTCATTTACAGGTATGGTTTCTGACGTTTATACTTTTCATATATTATATTAAGTATTTTGAATATTTATAGCTATATAAACTATGAATTAAATTAATAAATATGTTAGTAGGTTTTAATTAACTTAACTAGAAGTAGATATAATTTATAGTATGTGTGTTTAAGGCATTTTGGTTTAGACTGTGAGGGTATCTATATGCATTGGTTGGTGTTGATCAGCTGTTCTAATTAGTAGGGCGGATCAGCTGACTGATGTTCATGTTATATACTGTGTTTTGAATATTTAATTGCATCTGAAGAAGTCTAGCTATCCTGCCAGACAAAAAGCGCTTTATGGAATAAAAAGTTGGTATTACTAGCTTGCAAGTTCGTGGATTTATTCTTCTTTTTGTGGAGCATTAGTCCCTAGTTAGATCACTACACTGGAGCCTATGCCCTTAGCTACCACTGTTACCTGTTATTGTTATGACTGCATGCTGCCCCTTATAATGGCAAAATTCATGTTTCACATTTAATTGTCTTTTTACATTTTTTTTATTTTCTGCATGAACGCGTTTGCGTGCCACTTCACACCACTTAAATGGCTGAAATTGGACAAACAAAATTTGATTTTTGGAATTTTAATACACTTTTCCATGTCAATGGCCATAGTTTTGGCCATCAGCATACCTAAAAGACATAATATCTGTTTTACTTTGAGCTGTCATGCCCCCGTTTTGATTTTTGCAGAAATGTACACGGTTAGTAACTGAATACATTTCTGCTGTGGACACGGCTCCAACACGGATGCCTGACTGCTGGGTGAATCACTAATTCATCTCATTTGCATGGTTTTTACCAGCAAGTGAGGTCATCATCTTTTTTCAGCTGTTCCCATTAGGGGTCGCCACAGCGGATCATCTGTTTCCATTTCTTCCTGTCCTCTGCATCATGATCTTTCACACCAACCGCCTGCATGTCCTCTCTCACCACATCCATAAACCTTATCTTAGGCCTTCCTCTTTTCCTCTTACCTGGAAGCTCCATCCTTAGCATCCTTTTCCCAATATACCCAGCATCCCTCCTCAGCACATGTCCAAACCAACGCAATCTTGCCTCTCTTGCTTTGTCTCCAAACTGTCCAACCTGAGCTGACCCTCTAATATACTGATTTCTAATCCTGTCCATCCTAGTCACACCCAGTGCAAATCTTAACATCTTTAACTCTGCCACATCCAGCACTGACTCCTGCCTTTTTGTCAATGCCACCGTCTCCAACCCATATAACATAGCTGGTCTCACTACCCTCTTGTAAACCTTCCCTTTCACTCTTACTGGTACCCGTCTATCACAAATCACTCCTGACACTTTTCTCCACCCATTCCACCCTGCCTGTACTCTCTTCTTCACCTCTCTTCCACACTCACCATTACTCTGAACTGTTGATCCCAATTACTTAAACTCATCCACCTTTACCAACTCTACTCCCTGCAACCTCACCATTCCTCTACCCTCCCTCTCATTTACACACATATGTTCTGTTTTAGCCCTGCTGACCTTCATCCCTCTCCTCTCTAAAGCATATCTCCACCTCTCCAGGGTCTCCTCAACCTGGTCCCTACTCTCACTACATATCACAATGCTATCTGCAAACATCATAGTCCACGGGGCCTCCTGTTTAATCTCTTCTGTCAACCTGTCCATCACCAGTGCAAATAAGAAAGGGCTCAGAGTTGATCCTTGATGTAATCCCACCTCCACCTTAAACGTATCTGTCACTCCCACCGCAGTCCTCACCAATGTCACACTACCCTTGTACATATCCTGTACCACTCTTACATACTTCTCTGCCACTCCCGACTTTCTCATACAATACCAAAACTCCTTTTTAGGCACCCTGTCATATGCTTTCTCTAAGTCCACAAAGACACAATGCAACTTCTTCTGACCTTTTCTGTATTTCTCCAACAACACTCTCAGAGCAAATATTGCATCTGTAGTGCTCTTTCCTGGCATGAAACCATACTGCTGATCACTAATCATCAACTCCCTTCGTAACATAGCTTCCACTATTCTTTCCCATAACTTCAAGCTGTGACTGATCAATTTTAACCCTCTGTAGTTATTGCAGCTCTGCACATCACCCTTATTCTTAAAGATAGGTACCAAAACACTTTTTCTCCACTCCTCAAGCATCCTCTTTCCTTCCAAAATTTCATTAAACAATCTGGTTAAAAATTCCACTGCCATTTCTCCTAAGCACCTCCATGCTTCCACTGGTATGTCATCTGGGCCAACAGCCTTTCCATTCTTCATCCTCTTCATAGCTGTCCTTACTTCCTCCTTGCTAATCTGCTTCACTTCCTGATTCACTATCCCCACATCATTCAACCTTCTCTCTCTCTCATTCTCTTCATTCATCAGCCCTTCAAAGTACTCTTTCCATCTACTCAACACACTCTCCTCACTTGTTAGTATGTTTCCCTCACTGTTCTTTATCACCCTTACCAGCTGCACATCTTTCCCAGCTCTGTCCCTCTGTCTAGCCAATCGGTACAGGTCCTTTTCTCCCTCTTTAGTGTCCAATCTCTCATACACCTCTCCATATGTCTTATCCTTAGCCTCCGCCACCTCTCTCTTTGCCATGCGCCTCATCTCCTTATACTCATGTCTACTTTCTTCATCTCTTTGACAATCCCACTTCTTTTTCACCAGCCTCTTCCTCTGTATACTCTCCTGTACTTCCTCATTCCACCACCATGTCTCCTTGTCCTCCTTCCTCTGTCCAGATGTCACACCAAGCATGTGAGGTGATTTGCATTATTCCATGTTGTCTGTGTTGGAAAATTGGTGGGAGGCTCATGCACACCCCAAGCCTTGTTTACTGAAAACTCCATGCTTGAGCTGTACCACTATTCTTTCACGAAGTTTAGCTCTGTGTAAGCTTTACTGAATCCTGGGGATAGTTTTCTTACATTTCTAAGGCAAGCATACAAATCACATTACTACTCAGAAATGACATAATTATTTATAAATTTCTAGCTGGCTGGCCTAGCAGCCTTCACATCAGCTATCAAACTGAGAGGACAAGAGAGCATGAAGAAGTCTCTAAGAATAATGCAATATCTTCCAAAGTTAGTAATTATTAAATATCACATGACCATCTGTAAAAGAAAAGTATCTGAATAAGTTGTAACCTGGGAATTGAATTTTGAGCAGATAGTTTTAAAATGCTCCAAAATTTAGTTATACATATATGGGTTTTAAATACTTTGATGTGATAAAGCCAGTTTTGCTGAAATACATGTATTTGAGAATAGTGTAGGAACTATTGTCCTCCAACAGGGTACAAAATAGATATGTTCAGGTAGAAAGAGAGATGTTAACAAACAGTTTATGTCTGGAATTCCATGAATGCTTGTATGGTAAGGGAGGTTTGGCATAAGCAGTCCATAAACCATTGCAAAGTAGTTTAATGTTTATAAGAAAGTTACAGGACTACAGAAGATGTTAGTCAGTCTATAGTAGCATGATTTGTTATTGAAAATCGGACCAAAGCAAGAAAAATCATACAGCATCTAAGTTAAATATAATACATTTAACAGACAGCCACCAAGAGGTGTTAGGTAAACTACAAAATTCTTGAATTATAACAGCATTTTCTAAGAGTGGTGAAAAAAAGAAATTCCTCACATTTACATACACACTCAGAAATGCAGCTAATGAAGGAAAACACAATAGGAGGCTCACCTGAGCAAAAATCATTAGTATGGAAAAAATCATCTTATTTTTATTTCAAGAAATATGTTTTGTATAAACTTTAATTTTCAAAGCTAACAAAGTTACAATTTGAGAAGACAAATAATGTATATGGTGCATGAGTCAAATCTGAGAAATTTTACATTATAAATAAAGAGAAGGATACAATATACTGACCAGGGGTGTTTAGTCACATAGAACTATTACACAGTTGTGCCATATGCAGTTCATACAAAACAACAACAGCTGAAACAAAGACATATGCATACCAATTAGCATGCCATCTCTTGTGCAGAGTGGGTACACAGTTGTTCCAATTCAAAGAAACCAGTAAAATTATCCAGATTGTGGCTGACAAACAATGTTTCCTTCCATCTGCATTGGAAAAGTTGCAAATGCCTGAAAGACCACATTTCAACCACTGTTATGCTACATAGGATGCTGTTAAGATAAATGCCTTTGCCAGATACTTAAGGTATCAGTCTTACCTTTACTTTCAGCTGTAGAAAACATCAGCATTAGAATTAGAGGTGGAGACTTCACCTTATATATGAAAACACACAAGCATGACTGGATTTCACTCCTCAGAGTAGAAAAAACACAAAGGATTAATGATCTTATTAGCATAAATCCCATTTTAAAAAGTAAGCCTACCAAGCATGATTAATTACACTCTGTTTTATTTAAGTTTGCGACTTGTCTGCAATGCTTTTACAAAAGATTTGTATTACATATTATAATGATTGTTAGGACTACACATGTAATAATATTTTAATTCATTTTGTATAGTAAGCATAAGATGTGTTGATTTATTTTTATACCCCTGCTGTTATCATCTAATGCAGTTTTTGATTTTAGTGTGAAGGCTTTTCTATATGCCATTTTCATTAGTTAATAAAGTTTCTCCTGCAGTGTTTCTTTAGCTGAGAATTTGTATTCATTTGACTGATACTTCACTGGTTCAGATTTTCCTGCTGTTGTACCACTTGTTCTGCATTATAATGACATGAGTACCCTTCAAGAAATGTACTGTTTTTGTTGCAAAGGTACTGATTTTGGTGCAAATGTACTCTTTTATATTATGCATTATTGAGCAGATATTACCACTGCAAGAAATAAAGCAAAGCGTATGCTATCTTTTAGGTTCATAGCTTAGTACTAGGCTAACTGCCCTTGCGAGCCATTTTAAGCCTATCCAGTTATCCCTTGTGAGACTCAAATGCTGCACTTTGTGTTTGTAAGGCAAACACCTTAACCATTAGGCCACCCTCCCAATTGAGCCAGGATGTCTATAAGAGATATCACAATAGGTCACAGCATGCAAAAGCAGAAAACTAAGGAGAAACATGTTCTGTTATGTACTTAAAAGTGATGGCTATAGCCCAGGAACATAGGGACTATGGCCTCTCATGGTACTGGGAGACTTTTACTTGGTATCAGGACTGTATATGCCATTTGGTGGATTTTGTCCATTACAGAGGATGGAGAAGAAATATGGAAAATACAAGAAAACCCAAGCGATGAAAAACATGGATTTTATTAAGAACTGTTTGAAAGAATTGCTGTAGGAGGAAACCCAAATTAACTTTAGGAAGTTATTTTTTTTCTCCCAGACCTCCCTGAAACTGCCCATGGGCTGTGTCCATCTTCTCTTCTCATTCACCAGGAATGTATATACCAAGACTGCCTTTGATTCCCTGTAGTCCCCCCAACCTTTGTCTGGGGCCAGTATGGAGTTTAAGGATACTGCTGCCAGGATGTGTGTCTATCCCCAACTACCTGACTGCAACCTTGTGAGTTCCACAATGGCTACTTTTGGGAAGTGTATGCATGCTTCCATATATGTACAACCTCCTGCCTATGCAGTTTACGGCTTGCACTGTGAAGTTTGTCAGGCTCTCAGTGCTGCCATTGCAGTGAACCTAAGCAGCATGCCTTCCTCAGGATGTGTGAGCTGGTGGTAACTGCTCACTAGTATCCTCCTCTGCCTGGTCCATGCTCAAGCACCTGATCTTCTATTTACACATGGTTTGTCTGCATTGCAGTCAGGGTTTTATCTCCCTGCTTCATGGTGTCAGGAAGAATTTATATCTTAATGCTACTACATTTAAGTTTTTGCCCTTGTTTACTTAACTGACACCGCATATAAAGTGCATTATACTTGAGAAGTCTGCCTCCAGTGACATTTATCCAGTATACTGGTGAATTTATCAAACAGGAAAAATGTGCGGTATGTATATATATATATATATATATATATATATATATATATATATATATATATATATATATATATATATATATATATATATATATCATCATCAATCCCTTCTTTCTACTTTTACATGGAGTTAGAGAATCACATTGATTATCACCTCTTTAATTTCAAAGGAACTCTCCTACCACTTATGACTATCATATCTGACTGCAAGAACATGTATGTATGTGTGTATATGCTTATTTAGTTGCATCCAGTGACCCATTTTTAGTGGAGTCCCTGGTAAAACAGATTCACAAAAGACAGACAACTGCAGTTAAATAGCAGAAGTGTTGCACTAGCATAACGCTTTGTACAGACTGTAACATCTGCAAAGAAAATAATACATGCATTTTGAAAGTGTGTTTAAATTAAACAAAAATGATGATCTAAAACACTGGTAGAAAAATTAACAAAGAATCAGCAAATATTTAGTAGTACATGAGAAACAGATTCCAGCAACATGTTTCTAATTATTCAACTGCTGCTCCATTTCTGTATAAGATACTTTCTTAACTCATGTTTAATATCAAGTTTATTAAATATCAGCTTTGGGGGAAGAATATCATTAAATAGTTTAACCACACAAATCTTTTTGAAGAGAGGTATAAAATTAGCAGAGGGAAAACAAAGATAACATCACAGGTTGTGCCAGCTAAGGTTACCTGCAGTGGTGATGTGTTAGAGAAGGACAACAATTTACGAGCAAACTTTGGAGAAATGAACGAGAGTCACTGTTGGAAGTCCAGTCACTATAAGGCACATAGTGGACAGGAGTGGTCAACACTAACATGATGACCGACAGGAAATCTAGTAATATAACAATCTTTTTACAGCAGATTGATATTTGTGATGTGAAGATTGTTGTTGGTGACATAAGATGAACTACATTAGCAGCTTGAATGTCATTATTAATTGAGATATGTGAGATATGTAATATAATCATACCTTGCAACTTCTTAGCTCAAGAAATCTGGACAAAGCTTAAAATGATGGAGGGACAAAAGCCCAAAAATAGGGACAGATTTTAAACATTGCTCTTATAAATTTAGAAAACTGATATAAGATCAGGATTTGTGTTAGCATGCATTTTCTGAAGGATATGAAATCTGAAACTCAAATATATATCATTATTTAGTGAGTTCAATCCTCAATGGTTTGCTAGAAAAGGACACATTTTATGAGGAACAGGCCAAAAATAAGAGGCAAAAACCTGGACATTCTGCAGAAATGTGTACGAGGTATGGTGATAGTTGAGACGTAAGAATAGTCAGGAAGACAAACAGGTATGCGTGTTGTTAAAGAATGACACTAGTAATGTTCTAGTTTATTCACTGAGTAATGTCTTATATGAAATATGAAGTCTCCTGTTTAGTCTTCACTTCTATATCTTATGCAAATAACATGTTGCACTAATTGGAAATATACTACTTGTAGTTTACAATGTCATATTTTTAAACATTTATAATATTTTCATAAAAATATAAGAATTTTTTAATGGTGGCATGGTGGTACAGTGGATAGTGTTGTCATCTCCCTGGTTTGATTCTCATCTGGAATACTTTCTGTACCGAAGTGTCCATGTCGTCCCTCTGTTTCTGTTGGTTTCCTACAGTTGCTCAGGTTTTCTGCCACACATTTTTTTTCTGCCATAGTACTTTGTAGGAATAGCTCACAAATGACAAAAAGTGAAGCGGGGATATGCAGTAGGTAGATTAGATACTTTAAATTGGCCACAGGAGTGAGTGTGCATGTGAGTGCATGTGTGGCATGGAAGAACAACTGTGAAGATCTAGCCACCCTGAGGTGTGAATATTGGATCTAGTTGATTGTCACTGTTAAAGTGACAACACGACCCCATGTGCAAAAATGGGAAAAGGGGTTTTGGATGGATGGATGGATTATAATATTTTCTTACTTTGTAAAGAAAGGGATGCAAGATTGCATGGCATATTGCTTTCAGAGTGAAAGATGACATAAAGGGGATAGGTGTTATGGGCATGTAAGACTCTTAGCATGTGCAGTAAAGATCTTGAAGAGAATACATCAATCTCTTTCCCCTCTTCACTTTTTGTCATTTTGTGAGCTATTCCTACAAAGTAATATAAAAGGAACCACACATACAGAAAGGCCAGGAAGTAAATGTTTAACAGCACAGAGAGAAACAACTGCAGCTGTCGTTTTTTTATCAGTTGGATATTGCAGGATTGAATTATGGTAATGTATAAGGTACACTAGAATAAGAACAGAATATAGGTGTGTGACAGGCTGAAGGTAAATGTGTTTGTACACCTACTCTCTAAACGCTTACAAACTCCAGATAAGGATCCAGAGAGCATGTAAGCTGGACAAGAAAGCAAGCAAATGGTAGGCAGTAATGACTGATTTCAAAAAAAACCCAATAAGAATGGAACTTAATGAATAGTCATAAGAACTAAAGCAGTACAGACTGAATCAAGTGCTTTTGTGTAGGATGGAATGAATCCTTCTGGAGAGAGTGAACTTTGCTGCAATGATCTTTTGGATTCAAGTAGGGTAAGAAAATCTTTATTCACACACACACAGCTAATTTGATACTGTGATTATAAAGAGCAAAAATCAAAAGTGATATTTGTAGGTAGAGCAAACTTCTGGTCAGTACAGGATAAGATGTATTTGTTTTTATCATAGTATTAATTAAATATAAGTGCTATGATTATAATCCTGCACCAAACCTGACTGACAAGATATCTATAACTTTCTCATCACACTGTCCACTCCTTACCTCATTTCTCCCTCTCCTCAGTTATTACTACTCAAAAAAAAAAAAAAATATATATATATATATATATATATATATATATATATATATATATATATAATATGTATAAAGGAACTCTCATCTATTCATTACTATTATTTAATATGTACTCAGTACTATTTTCTTATTCTCACAGTGATTGTTACAGAAATGCTTGTGTGATTTTCTTTTCTGAACTTGTATCTACTAGAAAACAGTACTGAATACTTCTTTGTATAGACTAACTGGATGTGTATTTTGCATCTTACTATATGTATACTATTGTAATATCTAATTATTGTATTTTGCTTATATTTCTATGGATCGTTTCTCCTTGGGCCTCTGCTGAAAATGGGCTTCTGGCCCAACTGGACTTTCCCGGTAAACAAAATGTAAGTAAACTAATAAATAATGACTTAGACTTGCAAATGATAGTCATGGGTACAGTAAAACCTTCATTCAGTGGCCTTCTGAGTGATTTTGCTTGTTTTTTTTGCACACACAACTGGCTGTCTAGAATAACTGTGAACCATGGTTAGGGTATCAGGGATTAAGCCAGCTGCAACGAACTAGTAAAAAGACATGCACAGAAAGGCACATTTAACCACATTCCAGCAAGACCACACAAACTCAGTTATTCTGGAATGTAGTTTTTAATCTCTTATTCTCAGTGAATCCTCTAAGCACAGTCCAAACACCATACTTTGTCGTACTAGTATTGCATAACTTTTTAATACCTTTCCCGCTGACAAATCAATTTCTAATATTAACATGTCCATATCTAATTATACTAATGTGAATAGCTCTTTATCCACATTTTAGACAAAACCAATCTACAGGTATATGATATCCACATTTTTAAATGAGCCAAAATTCTCCAGTAATACATTTTCTGAATATAGTGCTATAAAAAACTCTTAAAACTAGGAGGTGAAACACTAGGCACAGTTATTTGCATCGTTATGGACAGAAACATATGCAAATGTATGGTCCTCTTTCATTCTGGAAAAATGTAATTGTTATACCACGTTACAAAAGGTGGAAGCAACAAATAAAGTAACAGATATACACAGAGCGAAAACCAAGCCACTCAGGAACTCAGGACCAGAAGAAGTATAATGTTAACGTATTTTAATAAAACCGTTTTCGCTCCTCACAAATAAGGAGCTTCTTCAGACACAATAAAAGGCGCAAAGCGCTTTTTTTAAAAGTACAACAGCTGATTACTTCTGTGATGTCATTTCCTTTACAGCTGATTCACTTTACGAAACACTTTTTTTATATAATAAATGAACAATAATATAATCAAGTACTGCATAAGTACTTCAAAATTCTAACTGTGTTAACTTTTTTTAAAAAAACAATACCATATATTTCCCATAAATGGTTTTAAATACAATTATGGATATAATTCAATACGCCGAATCTTTTTTTTTGTCAAGCACACAAAAAACACCGAAGAGGCAACATAATTAAGCTAACCATTAAAAAATGTATCTACTACATTGTACTAATGATGTTATAAAAATTTTTACTTCAAATAGTGATATATATTGATGTCCTACCCTCTATTAGTTCACAAAAACATTATTTGTAAGAGCTAGTACATTAAACAATTTAATTTCTTAAGTAACTTTTATATTTTAAAATGACAGAGATGTTGCAGGTCTCATTCAACCCGGGAGGGGAAAAAGCATTTAAAAGTAGCTGCCATTCAAGTTCTTTGATTTCAAGTAGGAGAGACTGAGGACCCCCCCTAATACCAACTTTAACTAAGTCAATGCCCATAAAACAAAAACTATGTCCAGTATGATCTAGAATATGTTTTGAAAGGGCATTATCAGTTTTTTTATTTTTTATAGCGTAATTATGTTGGTAAACCCGGTCACGCATCTTGTCTTACCAACATAAAACGCAGCACAGCAGTTACACTGTGCTATATAAACAATAGACTTAGTATCACACCCAATCTTATGTTTGATGTAAAATTTCTCATCCCTTATAACAAAGGAATTCCCTGTTTTCAATAACCTGCACCAGTTACAAAAGCCACAAGGAAAAGTACCAGTTTGTCTTGATGAAAAAGTGCTAGAATCACTTGTTTGCAACAGTTCTTTTAAGTTTTTACCTCTCCTGAATACAAAGGAGGGAAAAGAACCCAAGATTTCCAATAAGTAAGCATTATTCACAATGAAATGCCAATTTTTCTTAATAATTGTACACATACTGTCAATATGTTTGTTATGAGTTATAATAAAACTAATCTTAAAGTCTTGTGTTGGACTATCTTTGACTTGCCAGTTATTGCTGTTGTCATGTAGGAAAAAACTGGGTTCATTACTAGATGTTGGTGTTCCCATGGTTTCTATGTTCAGAGGGTCACTTAGTTCAGAATTTTGAAGAAGTGGTTTGTAAAACCCTGACGCTCTTTTAAATGACACCTCATTGATTAAACTATCAAGAAATTCACAGGGGTAACCCCTATTCAGAAACATACACTTAAGATTGGAACACTCAACTTCAAAGGCCATTTCAGTATTACACATACGAGTAGCTCTCACTAATTGGCCCTTAACTATGGACTTTTTCTGTTTCCATGGATGGTTGCTGGAATAATGTAGGAAAGCATTACAGTATGTGTGTTTTCTAAAAATACTTGAGAGTATTCGCTTATTGTCAATATCTTTAATGAGTTTCACATCTAGATAATCAATCTCCTTGACGGAGAAATGGTGGGTGAAGGTTAGAAAAGTACAGGAGGTGTTCATTTTCCCAATTAAGTTAGAGGCACAGTCTTCATCTCCTTGTATAAGAATGAATACGTTACAAAAGGTGGGATTCAGCTACATCCCCTGTCACCTAAGGACATATAGTTTTCATGTCTTTTTTCTAAAATACTAAAAATGATTATTTACAAACAAGCATTTTTTCATATAACAAATAACCAACTTCTAAATGACAAAAACATAGATTTCACTATCAGCATGGTATGTACATTGTCACTTTTAGTGACAAAATCCTTACGTTTTTAGAGCTTAACAAGGAGAATGTTACTACTACAATATACCTTTTACAAGAAATCACTCCTTGCTATACTCAGGCTCGCTGATATAATAACTGATAATACAACTAACTTACTTTAAAAATATAATCTCAAGTCTTTTAAGAGAATATCTCTCCATCATAGGAATAACTTTATACCGACATTGACTTAAGATGTTATCTTCTCCCGTTCAGCTGTTCATGCTTAGAGACAATGTCTTGCATTATACTTGACCTTTTATCCCCCCATCCCCCAGAAATAACCCACAAGGACTAGGTCTTCTCTTATTCTGTGCATTCACAAAAGTAAATAATTAATTACTAATAATTCTGCATTCTGATAACTGTAAGTTAAACAGTATTCTACTGATCCATTATAATTTCCACATCTAATGCTGCATATAAAATCAGGACTTGTATGCAGCACAACCTTCTCAGCCTCTAATTATGGTTACCTTACACACAGCTTCTGCTTACCAGAACACAAAATTAAAGTCATGCTATTGTTCTCCTAAAAATCCGCCCCCATTTCAGACAAATTAACCACCATTGCCAGAACAACAGGATTCCCACACAAATACGTTTTTTTAACTACCAGGTTATGCTTACTGACTCCGTGACACTTTCAAGGAGCACAGTGAAAGCTCAGGTAAAACAAGAACATCAGGAAGTAGTTTCATTATATGGGCTTAAACAGTAATTAAGGGATAAAACAAGAAATCAGTCAAAGAATTAAAATGTATTTAAATGCTTAAAACTAACTAATGTATGGGAATCTTTAAATAATGAACAGAACTGTAACAGCAAATAGTTTCTTAAGAAATAATAATATACTGAATTCTAAAAGTCAAATAAGGCCATTAAGAATGAATGTCAGCTAGAGGTTTCAAATACTGACTACTACGTTAAAGTTCAGATTTTGTTTACTGAATGTTCCTCCCTACTTACTGAATACATGTTCACAGTTCATCATGTAGAGATAAATTATTTGCTAGTACTCTAAACTCTGGGATATAGTGTTGATTTCTGATCTTCATACATTACCTGTAAGGTGTTCATTTTTTACTGATGTAGTTCTTCTGGATACTTTGGCTTCCTCCTGTCTAAGAAAGACTTTCTATTCAATTAGCTACTTTTTGATTATAGCATTTGGCTTTCCCTTTACTCTTTCCTTGCTCCCTTGCTGCTGGTTGTAGCTGAAAAGGTTCTTCAAGACTGACTCATTAATCCAGCAGTCAAATGGTTCATTTCAAAAACATTTATATCAAAGTTGATCTTAATGTCTATATAGCACATACAATTTTTCTCAGTCAGTTGTATGTATGTGTATATATATCTATATATATATATCTATATATCTATATATATATATATATATATATATATATATATATATATATATATATATATACATATATATATATAATATGTTTTATTTATTTATTTTTTGCTGTTTATAAAGTTATATAGCTGTCCGCCCTTCCTTCAGTTTGGCAATAAACACAGTTAAACTATTATCTTCAGAAGATATCTGCTAATTCAGATGATGTCATTTCCATGAGCTTTCTAAGGGTTTGTAGTGCCACTACATAGAAACTATCACTGATTTTGTTAATTTCACTATGATTTTGTTCTTTGTTTGTCTTCTTTCGGCTTTTCCCGGTCAGGGGTCGCAACAGCAGATCCCCTGTCTGCTCAAGATTGGCAGTAGATTTTTATGGTGTTGAGTTGCCAGCCCAGTACCCAAACTTCCACAGAAGGCACACACATGCACTCACACCTAGGGTCAATTTAGTGTGTCCAATCCACCTGCAGCATGTCTTTGGGATGTGGGAGGAAACTAGAGCACCCAGAGGAAACCCACACAACTACAGCAAGAACATGCAGACTCCACATGGAAAGCACCCCAGCCAAGGATCGAACCAGAGAACCTCTTGTTGTGAGGCAACAATGCTAACCACTGCCCCACTGTGGCCATGAGGCAACAACACTAACCACTGCACCACTGTGGCTGCCCTATTTTGTGCTTTGTTTGTAATTTTCAAAAATACAGTTTTTCTATTTTTCAAGTAAAATACAATCAAAGTCTAGAATTTGAACAGTTGCATTCTAGGAAAAATATTTCATTAAATTCAAAATATTAGGCAGAACACTTTTTTACCATAACTTGTATTTCTTCTAGTATTTAATACCTATAAACTGGCCAGTTTGTTTTATTCAGTGCTCTGTCCAAGGAACATTTTTAATGTTGCTTATAAAGAGATGCATTAACATGTATTGTGGCAGTCTAACAGTGCCCACTCTGGCTGGGTGTAATACCCGTAAGAACCTAGATAATAATTTTGTTATTGGTAGCATTGTTGTGAGCATGCTAAACATTATACCTGCTCACTAAAATATATCAGTTAAATATCTTTCCTGACAGATACTCAGCTCACAATAGTATTGTTGGCACTCGCTTATACAATTAGATAATTAAACAATACCACATACACCAGCCTTGCACCCAATTATTTCTATCATTTAACATTATATTCTTGTGCTCACAATTAGTTCTTCATTTATCCCTAAATCTATAAGTCACTATACTCCCTTTATTTCTTTCTTGTCTCCCAGACAATAAAACATTCCAGGACAAATGTTGCTGACAAGATCCGTGTTTGAAACCTCAGAACAAATGTTTGCAAATGAACTGCAGCATATCGATTAGGCTGCTGATTTTAACTGCACTGGTGGTACATCAGTCCTTTCAACCTTTTATACATAGTTTCCACACAAGTTTGGCTTCTTCAATTGAGGAAAAAAAAAAGATTGCAGGGTAGCAATACATCATGGCTGACTACTGGAATAAAAAAATCATTAAACAGAAAACACCAAGAAATGGGCACATTTTAAAACAAACAGATTCCATAAATTCTAACATGGCAGATGTATTTCTAGTACTTAAATGAGAAGACAGAATAAAGACTAATGCACCAACAGTTATCAATTACAGACACTTGCAAACAGTTCTGGAAAACTATTGCAACTACAAACAGAAAAATGTGTTTCTTATTGCTGCAAAATCAAGAAATCCAGACACTGATAGGCAACTTGATACTGATAGTCTTATGTCATCTCTACTTATAACAACAAACTTATTCCTTAGCAGTGTTAACTTCACTTATCTCTACTTATAACAGCAAACTTATTCCTTAATAGTGTTAACGTCACTTATCTCTACTTTTAACAACAAACATTCCTTAATAGTATTAATTACACATCTCTACAGCTCAATTCAATACTTACCTGAGGGCTACTTCTTTCTGTACATTTCAAGTCCATCACTAGTGCGCTAATAATGGCACTATTAGGCAAAATCAACTCTATCTCCAATCCTTTTAAATACACATTAATTTCTACATTACTGCATAGAGGAAGCTCATTACTCACCAAGTCCCTTATACATATTTGTAATCTGTTGTGCTGTCACTAAATGAATCCCTCAAAGCTTTAAACCTGCCCAATCTCTACACTTCCTGAACACCCTACACCTCCACTGCAACAGACTACTGACCAATGGCAAATGTTTGGGGAATATTACAGCTGCTTGTGCTTTAAGATGTCATGTCACCACACAACTGGAAAGACCTAAGCTAAATACTGAAAGACCCTTCCTCAAGAATAACATGCATAATGAACTAACAACTTTATATAACATTGAACTGTTTAGAAAACAGCTTAGGGCTCATTTGTTGAAGGGGACTTAGAGAAATTACCCCCATAATGCTAATAGTGGTTCACTTTTGTGCTGAAGTAGCTCATTAGTAACTCATCAGCATTTCTTTGAAGTGAATAATTAACAAAGATGAAACAAATGAACAAAGAGTTCACAGATCATAAACCACCTGTTAAATGTTACAAAGCATGTTTCCATCCAGCAGCATTCATTCCTCCATCCTTCCAACCATACATCCATCCCTTAATATAAGCATTACCAATTCAAGACTGTGATTCAAGGTGTAATCTTAAAGCACTCTATAAAAATCAGAATTGTTTGTGTCTTTCGTTTTTTCCCGGTTAGGGGTCGCCACAGTGGAACTCCTGTCCGCTAATAATTGGTAGTGGATTTTTACATACCGGGTTACCAGCCCTGATGAACAACCTTCAATGAAGGCACGCCCCATTCAAGTATGCCTCTACACAGAAGACGCTCTAGCTGAGAATTGAATGGGACAACGTCTTGCTATGAGGCGACAACGCTACCGCAGCACCACCACCGCAGTCTATAAAAATCAGAATATGTCCTTAATATAATGCTAATTCAATGGCATAATATTATCTTTGTACACATACTCACACTTAGGATACCTGCAAACACATATGTGCCATGAATACGCATGCACACACACACACAAACACATGCACACACACACACACACACACACACACACACACACACACACACACACACACACACACACACACACACACACACACACATACATGCAAACACACACCCAGACACACACATGCACACACACAGAAACACAATCACACACATGCGCAAACACACACCCAGACACACACACGCACAGCGCACACACACATACACACACACACACACACACACACACACACACACAAAACACAAACATGCACATATTCACAGGTATATTCTTTTGCACCTTGGTGCAACTTAGAAGGTGAGAATGGCCATCCAATGAAAACTGTATATCCTGAGAAAAGCAAAAAAAAAATGCAAATCAAAAGATCCTGACTTAAGGCACACAGACTGGAGAATAGCATGCAAGAAGTCATGACAAGGTAATCAGTGCTAGCACTGAAACTTCTGAAAAGCTGTTGTCAGCTGTCGTGTCTATGTATTCTGGCATGTTGTTGAGTCTTTCGGCTTTTCCTGGTTAGGGGTCGCCACAGCGGAACTCCGGTCCGCTAATGATTGGCAGTAGATTTTTACGTACCGAGTTGCCAGCTCTGATGCACAACCTTCAACGAAGGTATGCCCATTCATGCATGTCTACACGCAGAGACGCTCTAGCTGAGAATCGAACCGGACAGCGTCCAAAATCCAAGTGTTATTTTTATATTACTGTAACTAGTGAATTGTGAAGTCAAGGCTAGTACACCCCATATGCTGCACTAGATATCATTTAGGAGGAATACACATATTTTGATGTGAAAACAATGGCTAGACGTGTTTAGGGACTTTAATAAAATGATATTATGCATCCTGTGCATTAAAGGAACCCCTTTATTTTAGCTGCTTGTTGCTAATTAAATGTCAAGGTTTCGAGCCATGACAAATGGTTAATATGTCTTCCTTTGAATTACTCCTGTATTTTGCAGTTTGGTTTGAATAACTCTTTTCGAATCCATTTTAATATACCTGCCGTTTTATTACTTTCTGTTTATTAATCACTGCCCTCTGTAAATACCAAGAGCAGTAAACCAGCACTAGTCAAAGCAACACATCGTTTAGTACGAGCTCAGGTTTCATACATTAGCCATTCCCCTTTTCCAAGTCACCCATGTAAAACATATTGGCTTTCATACAAACCTACTCTGTTGCATCATCTATTATATATCTTAGAATGTTTTGCAGGTTATAAGCTAATAACGTGACAGACAGACTAGCAGACTAACAGACAAGTAAAGAATGAAAGAGAGCGAGACAGATGGAGATAGAGAGATAAATTAAGAGTGCTCAAGAAAGACAATAAATCTCTAGTAAGTCTGGATAGTCACAGAACTGGTAGAGCATTGTTTTGTCTTACATTACCATCCTTCTATGTGATATGCTGTGTATGAATAACTATAGTAAGAGTTAAATTTATCACTGCTTTGAAAATTTCAGTGAGTTTTAACACTAGTTATTAATGTGAATGCTGCAAGGTTATACTGTTGCTGTCTCTGTGGCTTTGTAAATGTATGCAGTAGAAAAATAAGACCAGAAATGTCCTTCACACCCTTGAATCATGCAACAAGGTTGCTGAAGTCTCTTCGTCATTTTTGAATTATGCTGACATTCTGAAAGGTCTTTCTTGCAAACACAGTTATTGATATAGAATACTGAAAGGACCCATCATCAGCAACACGGTAAGTAACCTCGGTATATTTTCTACACAATGCAGTTTTGCCATCTTTATTCAAATCATACAGAAATGAAACCTTGGTGGAATGCAACTGTAATGAAGGCAGCTGGCCAGCTGTCCTTGTGTTTTAAGTACAAGGCTGAATGACAAAACAGATTATTTTATGCATACTTCTTCAGCTTTTCTAAGTATTCTATTTGCTGTTAGAAAATAACACATTTGAAAAGTGTAATAAAAAGAGGACATTTGAAATTGTCCACTTTTCATTTATCTGCAGAGAATTAAATGTTTTTAGAACTGTATGCAACAATTTTGTTATAATCTCATGTTTTTGCTCAAATATTTATTGAAAGAATGTGAAGTGATTCATTTATCTTATCATTATAAACAGGTGCTCAAGCTTAATTACATAATGGTTAGTCACAAGAGATATTTGCACCAACAAAATTTATATGAAACTATCCCTGCATTTCCTGTTTTAATCTGAACATGATAGTTTAAATTCCACCTGTTATTTTATATATTTAATTAGTACAAAACTAATTTAATGTTGTACTTGAAATAGTGTACTCACCTAAGGAAACCATCCCCAGGATTCAAGAAGCTCGGCACAAGGACGGCTTTAGCCTTGTGCCGAGCGCCCTCACTACAGATGGTGCAGCAGCGCCATATGAATATGTATGAGGGCGCGCTGCCGCACCCTTGACGTGCACAGGAAACATGTGTGTGTGCAGGGGGTGTGTACAAGTGCTCTTTGGAGGCGTAAACATGCCCCGACAGTTGCACAACCTACTATGCCTACTAGTAGAGCCTGCCTCTAATAGTAAGTCAGTAATTCAGTGTCCGTGGATACCGAAATGTATGCTAAGCATACAAGAGTGTCCATGAACTGTGAATTAAATCGAAGTAGTAAACACACAAGCACGTAATGGAATGTTGAGCCCTGTCCCTAGAACTTTCACAATTAGATTCTCTGTGTCCCTATTATACATTTGAATTGCTGCAATATCGAAGGTGTAAGCAAAGCGCAGCATTTGTGCGTCGCTGACCTCCGCCGAGCATAGCTTACACATCAAATTCATTCAAATAGAGAAAAACATGCAGAATCTTGTAAACGTCAATAGTGTAGTGTTTAGAACATTCGCCTAATGAACAGGCATTCACGGTTCAAGCCCAACAATAACACATATTATTTTCCATGTGGAATGAATGTCGTTTTGCTGTAAAACCGACATAAGAGTATTGCATGAGATATTTAACTAAATGTCATTCAATCAAAGTGGCACTGTCATAATGAATAAGGCACTAGTAAGCAGGTGTAAGCACAAATAAGCAGCAGTAAACATATATAAGTACCAGTAAGCAAGTCTGAGTGCGCTTGCATGGGTCTAAGCAGTGCCCAGCATAGGAAATGTATATAAATTTGTACAGATATAATATATCTATATATATATATATATATATATATATATATATATATATATATATATATATACATATCTATATCTATCTATCTATATATATATATATATATATATATATATATATATATATATATATCAACAAAGAACGACGTAACAATAAAACATACAAAAGGAATGAGAAGGGAATCAACAGCAACCCCAGTATTATATAGCACTGTCAGCATAGGTCATATCAAGCTGGGCAGGAGTGAACAAAGCACTGCTACTCACACCACAGGCAGGATATTACCAGTGGGAGTAACATTGTTGATCTGCTAAGTCTACTTTACACACAGAGGGTAGTCCCTGGTGGGATTACCCAAAAATTGATAGACTATTTGGTCATCCAACCATTACACAAGCAAGGACAGGTATGTTCAAGGACTAAATTGTGGGAGGGCCTGAGAATACATGGGTTGGGACAACATACGTGTAGGGCCCCTAATGCTCGGGAGAGGGCAATGTGTGGAGGTGTGTCATGGCTGCGATAGCAACTGGACAATGGATGGTATGCGTGTATGTTGAACTCGGGTGGGGTGGAGGAACTATGGGTATGAAATTTTGGATCCAGGCATGCCAGGGTTGGATGGGCTGGTTCTAATTGGACCGCCTCGTGGAGGTCAGTGAGTTCGTTATAAGTATATATATGCATACACACAGGCAGACAGCTATATGTAGAAGTACAT
>NC_056728.1:1467369780-1467372280 GCF_019279795.1 Protopterus annectens | reverse complement strand
TATGCTCATGGAGGATAGGTTGGGTAGAATGACAGACAAGACAGCATACAGGGCTGATATATGACACATGTGGGGGGATTCAGCTTGGATGGGGAGGGGTGTTCGGCAGTCATAAGCCCATGAGTCCCCATATGGGAACAGTGGGATGGAGGTCCCTAGCCATGGGCAGCCACCATTGCACCAAAACAGACACAGAGGTGGCTGTGCTGGGGGCTGTCTAGGAGGGGTGGCTCACCCTGTAAATGTGACACTCTGCTCTCGAGCTGGCGTATCTGGCCTTGAAACCCCTTATTGAGCCCCATACTCACCATGTCCGGGACTGTACAACAGCAGAAAAGTTCCTGTCTGGACCTGCTCCCAGGGAGGACAAGCCCCATCCTCAGTGGTGGTTCCACCAGAAGGTGGTGCAGAGCCAACAGAGGTGGAGGTCCAAGGCTGGGCCCCAGATGTGCTGGTGCCCGGTGCCATGGCCAGCTGAAGTGGGATAGGAGGTTCTGCCGGGACCTCCAAACTCATACAGCCTATGGTGTTGCAAATTTTAACACAGATATGGCTTAGTAATAGTCAACAGCATTCAGGATTACTTATAGCAGGATGCATAGATATGACCATCAACCCAACACAACAGATGGTATACATTTGCAGAGGGAGCACAACACATGCATATATACTGCATGACATCTGTACAAAGTGTAGAAGACTTGTGACTGCAGCTATCAACATTGGCCCATTATTGGCATGTCACTGAGAACCCCAGACAGTGACTGTCATACCACTGTTTCATGTGACATATGTCCAATCAGGGATGTGATGGCAGTAACTCTCATCACTATCACCATATACTTTCTGCAGTCCTCACACTACTCTTCTGCAGTTCACAGATGTGTGTCCAGTGAGTAACACAGGAAAAAAATGGTTTCACACACTGACCAGTCCACAGATGGCCCTACAGATGGGGGTTCCCTCACAAACAGAGCACTGTCTTGTCAGTTTTAAAACATGCAGAATAGCCATTACCACACACAACTTGTTAAACTGGAAGTAGTCTCAATGAAGCATAGCTACACTTACATGCAGTAGTCATGTATGGCACATCACCCTCCTGTCTTTAGGCTATTTTCCACTGTGTATGTTGTTTGAGGAACATCCAGATATCATCTGTGATGCCGTTTACCAAACACCAGATCCAGGTTCCACTCACAGTGACTGTCATGGGCAAACACCTACATGATGTTCCTAGACATTGTACTGTGCGTCCATGTGATTGGCTATGGAAACATCACCACAGCTGTTCCACATGCAATCAGCTAGAGGAGGACTGAAACAGGTGCAGAGGCCATCACCTGATCATGACAATCACTTACAAAATTCCAGCTGCTGCTGAGCAGGTGTACAACTCCACATCCACCAGAGAGTGTGTGGGAGGGACAGACAGAGGCAAAGTACATCGGAGAAGGGCTTGGAGACTAAAACCTAAGCATCATCTGTCACACACCTACCAGTACAGGGGTTCAAACCACTGACTGGCTAGTCAATACTATTACAAGTGCATGCAGTTACTCCATGTGCCAAAAAGCTGACATGTCTGTGTGCTGTAAGAACATATATGTGTGCTGGTGAATGACATCTGCAACAGAGATACAGTAGACATACATTTGGTGTAGCACACATGGCTGTCCACATGAATGGATGTCATTGTCAACACAACTACACTCTCTAATGAACTCAGACACATTGCCACACTTTAAATAAGTACGGAGCACAAAAACCAGGAAATATACAACACAAACAGGATCCAAGAAAGTGCTGGTGGAAACGCCAAATGAATACCAAAAAGTACTAATCACAGGACAAATTTGTCCTGTGATTAGTACTGCATTCATTAGCACTTTCTTGGATCCTGTTTGTGTTGTACATTGCCACACTTTGCCAGGCCCACAAATACACTTGCTAGCTATGTAGTTTGCCCCAATGCAGTGATGCACAGGTACTACATGCACTACAGGGGATATCCGGAGGTTCTATGGGCTAGGGTATGTGAATGTGTCTGACATCAGTCAGTTTGCCAATGGGAGTTATACTGGGTGTGACTGTAGTTGGGAGCATCATACCCCGCACGCAGACACAAGGTGCCAGTACTGACATGCATGTGTGCATTGCTTCATGGGTGTGTAGTGGTTGGCTGTGCAAGATGTCTGTACAAGGCTGGGTGAGGGGTAATCCTTGGCATCACGCCACCTGACAGTGGTGTGCAGTGTGGAACAGGGGCGTAGTGTCTGCAATGTCCCACACAGATGGGCATTGTATGAACTGTCCTGATATCCTGGTTACCATTGTGTATGGCCATTGCTTTGCAATGCATGCCATCTCTGTGTTTAATAGTCCCTGACATGGACATTGCCTGTGCATGTCCCACAATAATGTACAGTGACATGTACAAGTGTACCTGGTTTGGCTGGCACATGTTGTGTACAAAGACTGTTATCCTCAGATATGCCAA